>NW_006771143.1:3466213-3476224 GCF_000442215.2 Lipotes vexillifer
TCCCTTTCCTTTACATTATACTGGAGTTTACATTCAATCATTAAATAAGAAAAAGAAATAATTGACATAGAGTTTGATAAGGAAGTGATAACCTCCCCTCATTTATAAATCATGCTATACTTATGTGCAGAAATGCAATAGAAACTCTAGGTAAATAATTGAAATAAATAATGGAGTGCATCTGTATTTCAGGATAAAATATCAGTATACTGAGGATTTTTCTGTCTCAGGGCCTTAATATTTTCTATTCCCTTAGCCAGGATGAGTCTTCCTCCAAGATATTTGAACAACTTTCTTCCTCACCATATTCATGTTCTTTCCCCTTGTACCATTATTTTTATTCATAGCATTTATGAATAACCACTAATATAAGACATCTTTCCCCATTGGACTATAAGCTCATATATATGAGGAACTCTCAAATATTTGTATAAAATGTATAAGGATATTATTGTGGCATTATTTTAAATAGTATAAACTTGGAAATAGCTTAGTTGTCCACTCATGGGTTAACTAATAATTAAATCTTATAATACTAATGTATTAGATTATTATTCAATGATTAGGTAACTGACATTACTCAACAGAGATCTCAAACCCATAATACTGAGTAGCAAATAGCATAGCATTATGTATGGTATGATACAAACGATGTAAATTTAAAAATATGTACACAGTCAGCCCAACAGAATGTATTCGTGGCAAAGGCTAACATCATGGACTGTATACATACTGTTCTCTGGTGAGGGGGAGGGAGGGGGCCTTAAGAAGAGAGTATGAAGGACTTCAACACTGTCTCTGATGTTTTAGTTCCTAAAGATGTTCTGAATCAAATATGAGTAAATGCCAATGTTTATTTACTTTGGATGGCATGTGCACAGGTGTTATATAGTATCCTTTATACCTTTTTGTTTGGCTTGGTTTTGGTTTGATTTACAGGGTTTTTTGGTTTGTTTGTTTTTTGCCTTCAAAATTTAAAGGAAAAAGCAGAATAACAAAGACAGAGCCCTATTCTCAAGAACAAGAGTAGAAAAAATGGTACACAGGGCGAAGAAGATGGACATTAAAAAGGAGAACTGGTTAAAACCAACAGAGACCTGGAGTAAGATACAAAAGCTCAAGAACCATTTCGAGACCATTTCTGCTACAATTACAACTCCCTTGTAATAAGCAGAATCTTATCACTTTATCTCAATCCATCAAAACGTGGCAGAATGGAATGCTCTGGACCCTTAGTTTTTAGGAACTGACCCTGAGATTCTGAACAGAGGGCACACTATAAAAAGTAAAAAGCAATTATGAACTGTTTCATGGTTAAAACCATGGGCTTTATAGGCCCAAAGCCCACAGAATGACTCTAAGCTAGGCCCCTTCATGACTGAGCAATTTTGAGATGGCTTTTGCCCTCTCTAAACCTCCGTTTCATCATGTAATAATAATGTTAGTATTGGAGCTCATCATCATCCTTTTCTTTCATTATAAGGGGATAATACTATTTTCCACTCTATAACACTGTTGTGAAAATTAAATTTGATCATGCTTCTAAAGCATTTAGCACAGTGCCTTGCTCTGTGGTAATAGCTCAATAATAGCAACTACTGTTATTACTTCACTGCATTTAGTGAAACCATGGTCCTTTCTTCTTTCACTATAGCATGTTTGGTTTTCATGTAATCTGAGGACATGACATTAAGCAGGCAATGTTATTGGAAATACATTTTGGTCATTTAAATATACCATTAATTTGTATATGCTCATTTGCACACGTGTGTAAGTAGTGGATAGGAATGCCTGCCCAGAATTCCTGTTCCTAGGAATATCTCTTCATAATCACAAATGTGCAATCAATCCACAAGATTACAGAAAGAGCTGCCGTGTTGGAACAAGATGGCCCACCCCGTGGCCCACCCAGCAAGCTCCACCCCCTGGCCACAGCTGACTGGCTGATCAAAGCAGAATAAGGCAGAATGTGGAGAGGAGAGATGAATGAAGCAGAAACTCAGAGAACAGAGAAAGAACCCAAATCAGATTGGCTTTAACTTCCTGGTCAATTCATATGTTAGGTTCAGTTGCAGTCTGATGTTTGAGTTTTATGTGAAACCCCAAATTCCTTACATTAATTCACGTTTTTACTTATTCAACTTGAGTTGAATTTCTGTTACTTATCACACGAAAAGTTCTGGTTGAACTATAATGTGAATACAACACAAACAAACATAGTTACTTTCCCACTTACCTATGGCTGGCAAGCAGTAAAGAGATTTTATTCATCAGTCAGATTTGTAAAGCTATATAATTTATTTGCAAAGCTCTATCATGCACACATATCATCAATTTAAAAATAATCACCACAAATCTGAAGACTGGGAGCTTTAGAAGATTCAGAAAATTAACCAACTGAGTAAGGCATATGTCTGCAGATCTTCACCTCGCCCAACTCTGTTTATTTAGACATCATAAAAGCACTTATATAAAATAAGACAGATTTCTTCTAGATTGAAAAAAGGTAACAGAGAAATGACATGACTTGGCCTAAATACAGTTAAATAGAGACAGAATGAAAATGAATATATTTTGTGTGTGGAATAGATATGCTGCTAATTGTGTTCACTTGTTATCATAGAAATGACATGTTTTCAGCTTTAGTTATATGCCGCCACAGTTAATAATTGAAACACAAACACATGAAACAGTAATTTAGTGGCAGACTTTGTAATTACAAAAGTATAGTAAGCGTTTGTTTTGTAAACATATGTGAAACTCCTTTGTACATGGTGCAATTAATGTGAACATAAAAATATAAGAAAACCTTACAGAAGAAATTCAGCCGTAGTCTAACTAAAGCAGTGGTCAAAATAAAGCCATGTAAAGCTTCATCGAGCCAAAGGTTTTCAAAAGCTCTTTCTCGGGACATAAACTGGTTAAAGCTCTTAAAAATAGAATGTATGCTTTGAAATATACAAGTAATATTTATTTTAGAAATACAGGCTACGATTCTATATTGTGAGCAGTCCTACAATTGATTTTTAGTTTCTCTAATGGGTTGGCAATGGAAGATGGTGGCTAAGTCAGACCCTGTTTTTAAATTCTTGCTCTGCCATTAACTATTTGATCATGAGCGAGACCTTCACTGTCTATGAGCTTCTGTGGTTTCTTCATCTATAAAGTAGAGATTGGTGACTAGAAGGGTTCATTTAGATAATATATCTTTTAAAAACCAGTTACACTGGTTCCCACAAATATATTAGGTCCTTAATAAATAATAATTATGGGCCATAGATGTTTCTTCTGGATACCTATATTTGTAGGCTAGAGGAAATAGATTGTTTTGCATAACTAATTTATAATTGTAATATATTCTGGTACTACATCCAGATGATTTTCTTTGTCCTTGTGAATTCAAACAGTCAAGGGGCACAGGCTGTAAAATGTAACTCTACTAGGCTCCATGCTAAGCATTTTATAGACCATCTCATTGAATTTTCAAAACAACTGTACCAAATAAGCATTATCTTTCCCCATTTCATGACTAAAAACTAAGATTCAGAAACACTAGATATCTTAACCATGATTAAACATAGTAAGTCATGAAGCTGGAACTTGAAACCAGGTAAGCCAAAACCCAAACAATTATAAAAAGTGATTCTTTCCTTTATATGCTAGCTTTAATCACTTCAATAGCTTGTTCATGTGCCAGATCTTTCAAAAACATAGATTTATTCTCATATAAAATAATATGATCTGGAATAATGACATTTGCCCCAAAAATAATAATAATAAAAAAGAAAAAAGAGAGAGATTTAGGGGAATTATAGGAATTAGAATATGAAAAAAAAGGTAGAATTTAGTATTTGGGGTTGCCTCCTCTGTGGCCCAAAGAATATGACATCCAATTTCTAAACAACAAGCCTAAGTAAGCCCCACAGCTTCCCAGGTTTATAGTTAAGAATGTAGGGGACGGGATATGATTCAGGTAGGCCAGCAACTCACTGGTCTGCCCTCACAAAGATTTAGACTCTTCACTGTTCCTGGTCCAGCCCTTTGATCCCCCAAAAAACAGCCTCAAAAACAACATGTAAATCAAGATAACCCCAGCCTGGGAACCATAAGTGGGTTATCTCATCATGAGAACACACAGAAAAGGAAAACCATAAAGAAAGGAAGATGATTTTTCAGCTAATCCAAGTAAAGCACATTATTATTTTTTGACAGAGATGAATATTTAGTAAAGGAATATTTGGGGAACCTGTGAAAAACCCTTCATTTTCTTTGGTAAGCACATGCACATGTCTTAAGGCAAAAAGCACAGAAATCCCTATCTACAAGCTCTCCATTTCTGAACATGCTCAACAAAGAGTGCACTCAGATGGAACATTAGTTAGCTTTTTCTTTCATTGGGAATGTGCTTATTAACTGTTGTTCAAATCGTTTGTAGACATAACAGCCCAGGGAGTGAATGCGGCTTTGTATTTACAAGGTAGTCATTTGTTGTTATTTATAGTTCTTTTAATTTTCACCTTTTACATTTAAATTTTCTTCCAAAGGTTATGATTAAAATAGGCACTACTTAAGAGAGGAAAAACTGCCTTTAATGTGGTTTTTTTCACAAAAGATTTTCAAGCTTCAGAAAGAATCTAGGGGTGCCCAATTTGTTCCTTTGTCAATTTTATGGACATTTATAATTTGTTTTCCAAGAAAAACAATCATGGTGTCATTATACAAAACTACGACAGAGCCTCTTTTAGCAGAGGTCATCATTCTAAACAGATGTTCTTCCTTTCATCTGTTAGTTAAATGGCTCCAAAAAAGAGAAGTAAAGGGAATTAACATTAATTTAAAGTGTTAACAGTACAAGACTCTGCTGGCTAACAGATGTTCATTTTCATATGTAATTCTCAAACTACTAATATCAGCATTATTATGGGTTGCTACATAGCAGAATGGTTAAGGGGATAACTTTACTGTTACACACATTTGGGCTTGCATCTGAACTTTATGATTTATCAGCTGTATAACCTTGAACAGATTACTTAAACTCTTTTTATCTCAAATTCATTTCCTTATTTTTAAACATATAGAAAATACTAGTACACATGACAAAAGCTTACTATAAAAATTAAACGATGGAATGTAGGCGGAGCTCTTAACACAGTGCCTAATATACTTACTATTACTACTTTTCACTTCTCAGAGGGACAAAGTGAGGCATAAGACTCCACCCAGCAAGTAAGGAAGAGTGTTATTCGAAACTCGGTCTTTTTTACCTCAAAAATTAATGCTTTTTGCGCTACACTGCAATAGCATAAGTGGTGACCAAATGCGGTTTTGTTTAATATGATAGAGAAGAAAAATATTTTTCAGACTAGGGAGATGAAACTGGGTCTTTCTTCTAGAAATTACCATGCCAAGTGCACAATAGTCTCATCAAGATATTGTTACAAATACTAGGAATTTATTCATATAGTCATGTGTCTAAAAACAATTGAGTACCCCCCAAAGACCCATACCACTGATGGAAATCCTCTCTGAAAGAAAGAGTCAAGGACAGAAAAAACATTCCCCACGAGGGGCCCTGCAAAACACTCATCCCATTCTAACGGAGGAGAAAATAACTCATCCCTTATCAACTCAGTATCAGTCATAGAAATGACTGATTGTAGTCAATACTCCTGCAATATGTCAACATGCCAAAAAGGATCTTAAAAACATCAATCTTAAAGGAGAAGCCAAATCCAGTAAAGAAGGTATTGTCCCTCATGATCTGTGCACAATCCATGTCAAAGTAACTATCATGTGTCTCCTCCTTCACCTCTTCTCAGCCATTTTAGGGCCAAAAAGCATGCAGCAAGGAAAACTACAAATAGACCACTGGGAATTAAAAGAAGCATTTATGGAAAGCCTAATGTTGCCTATTTATTGGCCAAAGAAAAAGAAATTTTAATTTTTAGAATTGAAATACAGATATTTAGAAACCAATCAGCTTAGAAACCATCTGACTATTTTTCATGAGAACTGGCCCAGCCCCATCTTAGCTCGACCTTCAGTGTTCAATGTAGGTCCACACACACCAACAGCACCCTCTACTGTCCAGTAACACTGTGAAAAGAGCATTGGTCACATTTTCTGAAGAAACAAATCATTTAAATTTTTCAAATGAAAACCTTTCTGTCAAGCAATGAAAATTGATGATATATGTAGACAAATAGCAATGAAGCAAAACTGTTACCAGTTGGCAACTAACAATCCATTCCAAAGAGAGAGGTTTCAAAAAGAGGAGGAAAGTTAAGAGGGAGGGGAGATGTGGTAGCCAACCTCCAAGATTACCCCCAACGATCCCTGTCTCCTGGTATTCACATCCTTGTGTCGTCTCCTCACACACTGTACCAGGTGGGTCTGTGTGATCCATATATTGGATTATAAATGACACTGGCTCCATTTTCTTTGTGACGTCCCTCTATCATTTTCTCTCTCTCTCTCACGCACACAAACACACACACACGCACAAATACACAGACACACACTCATCCTCCCCACCCCCTCATCACTTGCTCTGAGGAAAGCCATGTGTGGGCAGCCATATGGAGGATCTCACATGGTGAAGAGCTGAAGCCTCCTGCCAACAGCCACATGAATGAGCTGGGAAGGAAGCCCTCCAACCCCAGTCAAGCCTTCAGATGACTGCGGCCCCCATGGACCACTTAACTACAACCTCATGAGACACCTTGAGCCAGAAGTAAGAGGCTAAGACTCTCTCAGAAACTGTGTGAATTAGTAAGATGTTAAAGAGATCCTCCAAGCTGTTAAGATTGGGAATAATTTGTTACATAAGAACAATCAACAAATACAATAGAGGAAAGGTGGAAGAACAATATGAGGAGATATGGTATTAGGATAATCAAGTTAAGACTGGAGAACATGAGAATTATTTAAGTTTCCCCTCTCATTTCTGTGCTTTTTTTACTTGGGTTTTGTCAACCTCCATGCCCCCACATTATCTATTCTGACCTAAACGACAATATTTGTACTGAATGCTTTCTGACACAGCATTTTATTACACTGGACAAACAAATGTAAAGAATAATGATAAGAATGTTGCTTATCAGATAGAAGAGATTTGAGAAGTGTGTGTGCATGTTTGCATGTATGTATATATACACATTTATATTCATACATATGCATATATGCAGGCATATGTGTGTTCTTCTCAAGTTTAGAAATGTAAAATAAAATTAATTTCACAACACAAAGCCTTACTGTGAATTGCTCCATAGAACCCTAGCAAAATTTAATTGAGCCCAATTGAAATCCCTGTTTAAACATATATTTCATCTCTGTGAAATGTAACTTTCTTAAATGATTTGAATGGGGGAAAATAAGAGATAATAATAAGGCAGTGTATATAGATGGTCAGCTAGAGAGTCATCTTTCATTAAGGGTGAAAAGCCATGAGAACCCTGGGCTTGAAGTCCTCTGAGTCTTGGGCATCAAACTTCACTTAATTATTATCACTACAGTATTTGGGCTAACATTGTACTTGTGGTTCAAATGTGAACATTAAATAAAATAATTGTAAAGAGGCCACCTAAGTCAAGGGTCTATGAATTTTTATGAAGGAGGGGACAGTGAGGCTAAATTGTGGAAAATTAACAAGGAAAATGTAGATACTCCTTATACATCTGGAAGAAAATTTATTATCTATCGAGGAAAGAAAAAACCCGCCCCTTTAATGGACTTTCTCTGGTACAAGAAACTTAAGGCTACTACTCTTTTCATCTCCTCATTACGGTGTTTGGTTTAGGGTTTCTGTGTTTGCTCAAACACCCAATGTCCTATGGTGAATATATAAGAAGTATAAGGCAAGTTTCTTTTACTCAAGGAAACCTTGATCTCATTTGGAAACCACCCCTCCAGGAAGTAATCAGAGGACATACCAGATGGTATGTAATTTATTGCCTTAATTCAGTAGAAAAGGAGGTCATTGTTAGATCAGTGGTGACAGAATCCTAGAAAAAGATAACTCAGGTAGCCTATGAAAAATGAGTTGAACTTGGGAAAAGGAGAGAGAGGTTATTTCAGGTTAACATAGCTTCACACTACCTTACATTCCTGTCTATGAGAGGCAAAGTTTCTGTGGAATCAAGATGGTCAAGTTGCTCCATCACTTTATAGAGAGGTATTAGAGCATCTTCTGAATTGTCAAGCATTGCAGCTGATGGCTCTTTACCCCATGGTTTTCCATCGTTCCTGCTTCATCTTTATTTTTATTCCACTCTTTCACTGTTATTAATATTACTACTACTAATGATAGCACCCATCCCCATGTATTAATCACCTACAATGTGATCTATATGTTCATTTCATTTAATTCTCCCAAATATCCTACGATGTAAGTTTTATTATCCTCATTTCACAGATGAGAAAGCTGAGATACAAAATCATTAAATAACTTGCCCCAAGTTACACAGTCAGTAAGTTCACATTACTGTCTGATTCCATAATTCATGCCCCTCCCACTATGTTAAAACACCTCCTAGTCTTAAGGTTTGTTTAACTATGTTCACTCTCTCTCTTCCCATCTTTTTGCCATCACCAGTGCTGCAGAACACAAACAAGCAAAACACAGACTAGATACTAGAGAGGGTTTGAGCAGAGAGACAAACTCTTGCTCAAAACAGTCACAGTTGCTGGAATTAAAATGGCAGCCGGAATAGAAGCTGGTTAGAATGGAATAAAGGAGGGAACATATTTCCAGGTTTTAAGGTGGAGTTAGAAACAGACATCAGCCTCAGATTTCCTCACAATTGGTAATTACAAGAGGGCAGTGCTGTCAGAGCTGCCAGGGGCCAGAAGACCTTCACCTTCACCCATGAGATCCTGGCTCTTCACAGGAGTGAAGGTTGAAACAAGGCATTCTGTGTCAGACACCCAGCATCGTCAGGGATGTGAATGGGGCAGCCTTCCGTAATTGGGATTTCCTTAAAAATACTGAACATTTTTCACTATTAAACACTATCTTCAAAATCCTAGGGCAATGATTCCAAGAGCTTTGATTCACCCTGAAATGATTTGGTTCTCAGAATGTTTCAATTTCTGGATTTAGCAACTCTGAGCTGTGGTGCAGAAAAATATATTTTGAAAAATCCTTGAAGCTAAGGACTCAGAAGAGCCAAGTAGCCAGCTAGAAATTGCAGAATATTTCATTTCATTTTCTGTTTCAGCATCAGGATTTCTGCATGATGGGTATCCAAAACAATATCGGACCAAAGAAAAAAACAAACCATTTTACGAATTAGATATCAGGATTCAACCTTTTTTTCGTATTTATCATTTTTAACAGAAAATGAACTGCTGCTGCTGAGTGCTAATACCAATTCCTGTATGATCTATATGATCTGCAGTCTCATTGTGCATATAAGCCAGTCTGGAGCAGTCCCTGGCACATACCAAATACTCCATAAATGTTAGTTGTCATTTTTATTATTAAAATAAGGAAATAATTTTATCATCTTTTCTTGCATCAAAGAAACATATATTTGGCTCTAAGAAATGAAGAAATCTGATTCTGAAGAAATCTGATTTGGGGGACCGGTTTTTAGTTCTGCAATTAACAAATTGGGTTGACCTTATTCACTGATAGAAATTCCTCTTTTCCACTTTGCAAGCAGTTTTTTATGATTGTGGTATTATCTCTAACAGTTACTAAAACAGCTCTCCTAAAAATTATCAAAAACTTACTAACTGCAAAATCCAATATGCTATAGAATATAGTACTCAGTCATAGAATACAGGTATTAGAAAATGCCCCATTCGAGCTTCCCTCTCATTTCACTCACAAATACCACACCACTACCATCTGATTGGTCTGAAATCTCTATTGGTTTTGCCTCAATTCACTTTTTCCAATCTATTTCCTCCTTTCAATAATCACTTCCTCAGCCCTAGTTGGATATCTCATTATCTCTCACCCAAACAATTAAGGTTGTTGCCTAACCTATATCCAGGCTCTTTCCC
>NW_006771143.1:3476244-3508326 GCF_000442215.2 Lipotes vexillifer
CTTTCCCTTTCAGTACATCTTGAGTATTGCCACCAACATTATTTTCTGAAACAGATCAAACCAATGTCACTCCGTTGCTGGAAAACCTTCCTTTAGGTCTACTTCCACATGCTCCATAATGTCCGACTTGCTCAACCTATTATTTAAATTCCTTCACAACACGGCCTTTACTCGCATTTCTAGATTGAACTCTATCTACAGCAATTTTTCTTACTGTTCTTGGAAACTGACCTTACTTATCTTTTTTTTTGTTTGAATTTAATTTTATTTACTTTTTTATACAGCAGGTTCTTATTAGTCATCCATTTTATACACATCAGTGTATACATGTCAATCCCAATCTCCCAATTCATCTCACCACCACCACCACCCCTCGCCGCTTTCCCCCCTTGGTGTCCATACGTTTGTTCTCTACATCTGTGTCTCAATTTCTGTCGTACAAACCGGTTCATCTGTACCATTTTTCTAGGCTCCACATATATGCGTTAATATACAATATTTGTTTTTTTCTTTCTGACTTTCTTCACTCTGTATGACAGTCTCTAGATCCACCCACATCTCTACAAATGACCCAATTTCGTTCCTTATTATGGCTGAATAATATTTCATTGTATAAATGTACATCTTCTTTATCCATTCGTTTGTCGATGGGCATTTAGGTTGCTTCCATGACCTGGCTATTGTAAACAGTGCTGCAATGAACATTGGGGTGCATGTGTCTTTTTGAATTATGGTTTTCTCTGGGTATATGCCTGGTAGTGGGATTGCTGGGTCATATGGTAATTCTATTTTTAGTTTTTTAAGGAACCTCCATACTGTTCTCCATACTGGCTGTATCAGTTTACATTCCCACCAACAGTGCAAGAGGGTTCCCTTTTCTCCACACCCTCTCCAGCATTTGTTGCTTGTAGATTTTCTGATGATGCCCATTCTAACTGGTGTGAGGTGATACCTCATTGTAGTTTTGATTTGCATTTCTCTAATAATTAGTGATGTTGAGCAGCTTTTCATGTGCTTCTTGGCCATCTGTATGTCTTCTTTGGAGAAATGTCTATTTAGGTCTTCTGCCCATTTTTGGATTGGGTTGTTTGTTTTTTTAATATTGAGCTGCATGAGCTGTTTTGTGTATCTCTCCATCTGTTGGTATCATCTTTAATTTCTTTCATCAGTGTCTTATAGTTTTCTGCATACAGGTCTTTTGTCTCCCTAGGTAGGTTTATTCCTAGGTATTTTATTCTTTTTGTTGCAATGGTAAATGGGAGAGTTTCCTTAATTTCTCTTTCAGATTTTTCATCATTAGTGTATAGGAATGCAAGAGATTTCTGTGCATTAATTTTGTATCCTGCAACTTTACCAAATTCATTGATTAACTCTAGTAGTTTTCTGGTAGCATCTTTAGGATTCTCTATGTATAGTATCATGTCACCTGCAAAGAGTGACAGCTTTACTTCTTCTTTTCCAATTTCTATTCCTTTTATTTCTTTTTCTCCTCTGATTTCCATGGCTAGGACTTCCAATACTATGTTGAATAATAGTAGTGAGAGTGGACATCCTTGTCTTGTCCCTGATCTAGAGGAAATGCTTTCAGTTTTTCACCATTGAGAATGATGTTTGCTGTGGGTTTGTCATATATGGCCTTTATTATGTTGAGGTAGGTTCCCTCTGTGCCCCCTTTCTGGAGAGTTTTTATCATAAATGGGTGTTGAATTTTGTCAAAAGCTTTTTCTGTGTCTATTGAGATGATCATATGGTTTTTATTCTTCAATTTGTTAATATGGTGTATCACATTGATTGCTTTGCATATATTGAAGAATCCTTACATCCCTGGGATAAATCCCACTTAGTCATGGCGTATGATCCTTTTAATGTGTTGTTGGATTCTGTTTGCTAGTGTTTTGTTGAGGATTTTTGCATCTATATTCATCAGTGATATTGGTCTGTAATTTTCATTTTTTGTAGTATCTTTGTCTGGTTTTGGTATCAGGCTTACTTGGTTATCTTAACATCTAGGTTGTTGGTTGGTTGGTTGGTTGGTTGGTTTTAATCTGTTAGGAAAGACTTGCCCTCTCTTCCCAATTCCCCTCCACCCTTTCAGTGTGTGTTAGTTTCAATTCCAACGCTTTCTCTTTCAAGACATCTTCCCAAATTTTCTCTCTCTCTCTCTTTCTCTCTCCCTCCCTCATTTTCTCTCTTGCTCTCTCCCTCCCTTACCTCCCATAGCACTTCATTTATTCCTAAAATGTCTTACTTCTAAGAATAATGTTAAATATGCTTGAATCTGGGGTCACATTAGGATTCCTAGAAGGGAAGAACCACAGTGCATTCCTTTCATAGCACTCAATGTTGTATCTAGAACTGCCTATGAGTTCACAGAGTAGATACTTCATAATGCTTAATTAATGAAAATAACCTTATACTACTGTAGTTGAAAGTCAAAAATTACTCTGTAATGCAGATCTCCAGTACCACAGTTAAGTTTCATTGTATCCAGTAACCTGTTTGGCATCTCTTCATTGCTTGAATTCCCAGCAGTGAGCACAAAACTTGCCAAATAATAGACTTTTAAATGACTGTTGAATAAATAACTAGTGGAATGAATAAACAAATGAATAACTAAAGTGGGATACTAAGATGAATCATCGAATAATTTTAAGTAAACATGAATTGTCTCACTTGCACAGTTGAATGTACCTCCTGAATCAGGATCCAATAATTTTCCCAAAAAGTCTAATTAAGAAAATGATGCTAAAAGGAGTACTCAGAGTGGTTGTCTGTGCTGGTAATCACACTGGAAAATCCTGAACGTCAATTGGCAACTCAGCAAATGAAGCAGTGAGGTGTATTGAGGTCTTTCCTAGGTGGTTGAAGCCTGGGTCTCTCAGGAAACAAAGGACTGTATCAGGGGGCCAGTTTCAGAAACCAATATTTGGCATCACTTTGCTGAAGTAAGAAGAAGCCCATCCAGCTGTTGTCCTGAGAAGGAAGACCTATGAGAATAGTCAAGAGCAAGAATAGAGTATGCAGTCGTATCAATGCACCATATATACACCTTCTGGCATCCTTCCCCAAAGCACCTAGTGTTACTGTTCAGCACAGAGAGAGATAAAAAATGCTGTTGATTATTTGCCTAGCCCAGTTCTATGTGGCCAAGAAAGGTGGGTAGCCTTTGGAAGAGATTCAAAAATGTCATTCACTGCCTGAAACTGTAGGGCTGATTCCCTTGAGAAACAAAGATGTTCAGTCCACAGTTGCCCATATTTTACCATGGGGAAGGTATGAATCACTTCCCACATTTCTTTCATTTCTTCCCATTTACTAAAGCCATTTCAGTCCACACAAATGCTTAAGATTTGGAAGATTAGCAGCTCCCTTGCTAATATTCACTTTGGATGTAACATTGGCATGACAGTTTTGAGATGGAAAAAAATTAAGAAAACCATCAAAAAGACATATCAGCACGGGATGAATGAAAAAAAGAGGGTGAACTATTATTAGGGAAACAAAGATTTTTGCATCATTCTTTTGCACACACAGTCTCTAATATAATAAATCATGTAGCTCCCTAAATTAATATTTTATCCTCCCTCATTTTTCAACTACTTGAAAGTAGTATATGCATGGGTTGGTGCCATGCCTAAGAGTGAGTAGTTAAATGAACTTTCTCTAATTCCTCACCATTCTATATTCCAAGCAACATTTTACTTAATTTTGTCCTGACAGTAAAGAGTTTGTTTCCTACTCTTTCCTCCTTTTTCTTGCCATTTTAAAACAGAGCTGCAGCTAAAGTGAGAGGATGATAATAGTCCTGCCAAATAGCAATACTGCACATGGTCAAGGTCACAGTCATGAATAAATCTTCGACTTAACATACTCACTATTAATATTTATTGATGATGAATAAAGTCAATGAGGTGAGCTATAAATGCCCCATCATATCCAGCAGCTCTATAGACAGATTCCCAAAAAAACCTATCATTTCTTCCTAGGATGTTTCCTTCTTTCTTTATCCTTTCCCATGGCTGTTTCCTGGAAAGATTTTTTCCTTTCCTCAAATCAAAATTTCATCTTTTAGAAATCAAGCAACAGAAGAACTGAGAAGTATTTTGATCTGCCCAATTTTATATCCAGATGAGATATGCTCAACTACAGAATTTTGAGACTCTTTGCCTCTCTAAATGAGATGCTAACTTAGATTATATCTCCAGGGATTTTTCTTTTCTGCTGTCATATTACCAAGACAGATGGTCACTCTAGCAACAAGGGCATAATCACCCGAGTAGAAAGACCAATGTGATCCAGAAAATTGGGGGAAACTCCATGCTGCATGAAAGAGATAGGATTTGAGCTAGATCTGAAGGATAAAATTGGGAGTAACAGGATTTGGTGGTTCAGGTAAGTGTCCAGACATGGTGAGGCTGGGTTTCCCAGTGTAGTTTAAGATGGACAGATATGGGAAAATGCCAGACAGGACGAAAGAGCACAAAAATAAAACAACAGGGATAGTAAAATAGATTTCACATTTTCTGTCAACTCAAATCAGTTGAAATAGCTGCCAAGAGCCAATATCTGGTCTCAGTTATGAACTGTGTGCTATAATCATTTAGCAACGTCAGCCGTGAGTATGGGAAGGGAGCACAGCAAGCCAACTACCACTTACAATATTTGTCATCCATATTGGATGGCTTTATTGAGGTAACCAGTCTTTAATACCTTGGTAAGTATAATCTTAAAAAAAATTAAACTTGATTTCATGTAAGACAGTTGTTGATTTTATTTGATTATTAAAGGCAAGAATTAGTCAAAGGTATACTTTTCGTGGATAAGAAAGAACACCTTAACAATAGGCTATACAAAATGACCCACATCATACTGGAAAAGTTAAACTCTCTTGCAGAACATTCCTAAAAAAAGATGAAAAAGTTGTTGGGAGAGAGGGCACAGACTGGCATACTATGTTAAAATATTAATGTTGATAAACATTCATTTATTTAGATTTAATATAAAGCATAGAAAATAGATTGTAGAAATAGGAAGGAAGCTGTGCCCCTAAGGTAAAATGCAGTTTTATAGTTATGAAAATTTAATTTGACTGCTTTCCCAATAATTGCTCAGATTTGTAGCAGCAGCATGCCAGCAAGATAATGGTCAATCAAATGGACATCACCCTGTAAATGCTCTTTAAAAGCCTGTGCTGTGTTTCCTGGTGGGAGAATGGCAATGCTTCCAATTGTTAAAAGATGCCCAGCTGAAAAGCAGAATAAGAAATTGGACAGTAGGAAACCTTTATATATTGCCATTTCCCTCCCTGTCTCAAATTAAATTCCTGTTGGGAGCTGGAACTATTTTTTTTCTTCCTGAAAATAGAAAATCTGTCACATCATAAACCAAACCTTGAACATAGAATGTGTGAGGTTCTCTTTTTAAAATTCTGTTTGTGGTCAAGAAAAATTAGGATATGTTACGAATATGGGCTGGGCAAATATTTCTTTCATAGGTGAGTAAAGGACGGCAGTAGGTCCCTCAATGTATGAAAAATTTCCCTGGATCCTGTTTGAAGAACAGCAGCAAAAAGCTTCCTCTCTGTCTCTGTCGCCCTCTGAGCCTCCTCTAATTCCTCTCTTCCTTTTGTTCTCTTCCTCGTTCCCTATTTCCCACACTCTTCATGATCGTTGAGAAAACGCCATTAATAACTGGTACAAAGAATCGTGCTCGGTGCGTGGAGATAAACTGGGGATGACAAAATATCAACTTCCTGCTGCTCAATTGAAAGCCCTATCTGTACAACTGGTAATTACTTTTAATTTAATTAGGACTCCTGGTATTGTTTCTATCTCATAGATTACGCTATAACGTGTAATGTGTTAAACCAACAAGACAAATTGAGGCGAGAAAACACAGAAAATATTACCTTTTTGTCTATAAATAATACCACAGTTTAACTCTTCAAAAAGCCCTCAAGTAGCTTTACTATGGGCTAATTATTATTTTCCATATGATTTTGGCTTAAGTAAGCAAAAATCTTATATAATCTAATGAAAAACTACATCTTGTGGCTCTTTGAAAAGAATTTTTTGAACTCTACACTTTCTCCTTTCCTTTCTCAGGCAGAACAAATAAATGATTTATGCTGTTGCTTGCTAAAACAAAACTCATATGACTGGAAAGAACAACACTTGGTGCTAGAAAGAGAACATGACATTGACTCTTAAATGTCGGGGTGTGAGAGTGGCTTTGGAAAGGCACCGTTTTTAGGCAGAAACACACTGTGAAAAAGACAAGGAAGCCCAGCTGAGATCTTTGCTGACTCAAAGGAATATGAGGGATCCGTTTCTTTGTGAAAGACATACATTCTGAGTTTCTATATGGAATTCGCAAATTGTGAACTACTAAATGACCTCAGATGACCATCTAAACAGTTAAATTGTATAATAAGGAGTGTTGATTAGGACTCTGAAGATCTCTCTTTTCAAATTGCTAAACTACAGAACAGGTAGTGAAATGAGGTGAGAGAGAGAGACAGACAGACAGAAACACAGAGATACAGAGCAACAGAGAGAAAATATAGAGGCACAAATACAAGCAGACAGATGCCTCAGCTGAAAGAAGATTCCCCACACTGAGCTTGCAATTGCTGTCCACTTAAATGAAAAAGTCTGAGTGAATGGCAAGGTAAAATATGATTGTAAACTTCTCTAATAATATTTCATCTTTTTATCTTGTAAATTAGAGGTGGAGACTTACTAGCGTAGGTAGATTTACTGGCTTAACAAAAACTTACCTGCAAATTTCATAGCACACAGAAAACAAACAGACCTCCCCATCAAAAGATTGCCCTTTTCTAGAATTAGAGGTACATGTTCACAGATAATTTTAGAACCCAAAGACCTTAAATATCATCTTGTACAATAACCCCACTATATATATGGCAAAACAAAATTCTCAAAAAGGAAATTAGAATATATATCCCAGCAAGGCAGAGCAATCCCGAGGACCAAATTCTCATTTTCAATCCAGAGGTTTTTTTCCCTAGAGGCTTAACAAAAGTTACACAAAATTAAATAATACCTATTTTTAGTCCAAAATTTCCTGTCATTCCAAGAGATAAAAGCACTTAAGTTCACCTGCATGGCTGAGCTGATTATCATAGTGTGTCGGTGTCTAGAACAGTTCCTCTCTGGCAACCTGGTATCCACAGTTTGGTATAAAGGTACAGCTGTTGCCCTATTTGCAGCCCAAGAAAATAGCACTGGCAGCCACTTCCTGAAAGACAGAAGACTTTTTTGGAGAAATGGCAGAGTGTTCTCTCACGAAAATAGCAAACCATCATCTGGGTAAATTCAGGAAAGCTAATGACTTCTGCCAAAGTGAAATTGTGCAGTGATGATGGCAAGTCAGTACTGTGTTGGGATAGAGATCTAGATAAAGGTCAATTTAGATTTAAAGAAGATATAGAGAGCGGTAGGTGTTCAGAATCGGAAACAATTCCTTAGGCAAGCTATGACTTTTCTTTCTTCAAACATTCACATAATTCTTGTTAAATAGACAACTGTAAAATGGTATCTTTGAAAGTATAATAATATTTTCAAATAAAGCCACACAGCTATACACACACTTCTGGGTAAAGTTACGTACCATTTTACAAAGAGGTAGGACGGGAAGTGGGAGGAAAGGTAATGGATAGGAGTGGGGTTGAGGCTGAGTCATATTATGGATAAATATCCCTTTTGATGTGTAGCATAGTATATTGATGCCCTACAGATCTGGGGATAAAATAAATACAGTGTCTGTCCCCAGGGAGCAAACAGTCAGGCAGCAAAATTGAGTAAGTAATGCTGGGCAGGGGTGGGGAGAGCAAGGGGACAATTATTAATTTAAAAAATTGTTACCATAACTGAGAAAGGGGGGTCTTCATAGAACATGATTCTAATAAAATCCCACAAAGCTTTATGGAACTAGAACATAATATTGCAATACATCCTAATTTCTTCCTGTAAGATTGTGTACAAGTCATGCTAAGAATGAAAATGAAACTCTTGTAAGTTTCTTGCTAGTAGTTGGGAATTCACTGAGGTTTTCACCTCTCATGCACTAGCAAAAGAGAAAGAAGATTTCCCGCCAAGAAATCAAGAATGATATCAACTGTGGAGCAAAGCAGAGATGTGTAAAGTCACACCAAGGAGAAAAAGTGATTCTCAAGTCAGCAAGACTGGACTGTATCCTGCTTCAATAAACAAAAATATCTGAAAAATAAAATAGCAACTAATAAAGATTCAGTCAGCAAAGAACACATACAAAAGGAGAATCATAGAGCAAACACTGGCTGTGCCTACTTAAGCACTATCCAAAAGAAAGGGGGTTTGGGATGTCAGTGTGTCCTTGCCAAATAGGATGGAAGGCCATCTCGAGCATGAGGATGAATGCATGGAGATAAAAATCAAAAGATTCAGCAGATTTCAGGTCCCATTAGCAGTGAACTTCTTACCCTGAAATGGATGCATCAGAATGTCTTTTCTTGATTTTTTTAAAGTTCAGTTTATCTAACACTACATCTTCTTCATCTTATTTTTCTATCCTAAGTTACCTTCTGATACACATTAGATCTGTCTGGAGGGATAAAATATCCTGATATACCAAATCAAGTTTTCCCATTTGTGTGACCATTTTATTTCTTCCATTCTCTATTTGGTCCTTATTGATCTGCTTTCTGTATGTGTCTAGGAACTGTAGGAAAGCAGGACCTATGATGGGAAAATGTGGAAGGGGAATGAGTTTGATCTGCTAAAAATTGTATTTGGTGGCAGTAGCCCAATCTTGCCCATATGTCTTCACAATAATTTTATATTGCTCAAGAACCTACCGTGGCTCCCTATCACCTATCATAGGTGATTAGAATCTTAATTATTATTATTATTTTTTTTTATTTATTTATTTATTTATTTATTTGTGCGGTACACGGGCCTCTCACTGTTGTGGCCTCTCCCGTTGCGGAGCACAGGCTCCGGACGCGCAGACTCAGCGGCCATGGCTCACGGGCCCCGCCGCTCCGCGGCATGTGGGATCTTCCCGGACCGGGGCACGAACCCGCGTCCCCTGCATCGGCAGGCGGACTCTCAACCACTGCGCCACCAGGGAAGCCCTAGGTGATTAGAATCTTAGTGCTGAAAAACATTTGTAATCGTCTAGCAGGAACACACCACTCTACGGAGAAAGAAAATGAGGCATAGAGAAGTTAAATCCTTTGCCTATAACAAAACTCTGCTCTGTCTAGAAATACAGATCAGTGTTCTTTCAGCACCAGGTACTGCTGACTCCAAAGCCTGTTTTCTGGAGAAGAACCTGAGCCACAGGTGTGGCGGATGGGAGGGTCGTAGAGAGGAGTCTTTGTGTGAGATTGTAGAGGTTCACTTTGACCCTGGCTTCCAAGTCAGAAGAAAGCATTGACCTTTTCTTCAGCAAACCAAAGATGCCTCTTTCTTGGGATATGTCCAGTCCAAGAAGAGTGCCCTCTGAATTCAGCCCCTCACTACAATCTGCATTCATTGGATCGGTCAACCCCCAGAGACTGAGTTGGAACTTGACTAAGGAACCCCTACTCTGAACCAGGCAGGTGAAGCCTGACATCTGAAGGTGACCAGTGGATTGCAGAGACAGGGACTGATGGAGGCATATTTTGAGAGAAGCTCAGCATCTGTATGGAAAAAATTAGGATTTGGAGCAAAAAATTCATCTCCTGTGGCTTCAAGTGGATATTATAATAAACATGCTACCTGGAACCACTGCTGACTCCCACTTAATGGAGAAGGAATAGGATGAACTCAAAAGTATCACTTACAAGAGAAAATAAAGGGTGCTAAGGAGATTTACTAGAAGGGTGGGATGAAAGCCACCAACCAAAGGAGGAGGATGTGGCTGAGGCCTTTAGACTAACTTAATAGATTGGTCTTGGGAGGGAGTATCATGTAATAGAGCCATAGTGCATGGCTATTCATGGATTGGCTTTAGGAAGATGACACGCTCTAATGAAAACCAAATTTTCAAGCCAGAGGAATATTCAGGAATATATGTAGATTTACCACAAAAGGACAGCAATCTGTACGCAGGACTTCCAGGAATATCTGTAGGTAATGTTAAACCTTTCAGTTCTGTCTGCACACATACACTGAAATGCATATGTCCCAGATTCACTCTTCACCGGATGGATACTATGGAGAAGAAACTGCTGGCATTCCCTATTACAAAGAATGACTTATTGCGTTATGTTGATGCTTCATTGTGGCACATCTAAAGAGGGTTTTAGTGAGGAACGTGGAATCCCTAGCATTGCTGGGCCTCTGCGCCTCAGGCCACTCTCTTCTGCCTTCAAAGAATACTACTCACTCCCCAAATCCACAGCTTCTTCCTCGGACCTCAGCTTCTCAGCAGCAAACACCAACTTTCCTGGTAATCTTTATTCTTTATCTGCTATTCACTGGTCTATATTATTTCTTCTTGTTTTTTATTAAATGTAGTTAAATGAAGAAATAAGTCACCTTTACCATTGAATCAGTGTCACCATGTTAAATCCAAATTATCTTACTAAGACATCAGTCTCAAGTTCAAGAGTGTCTATAGTTATCTCACTACTTGAATCATGTTTATTTTCTATTCCTCTAACCTATCTCATTACCTTCTGAAAAAGCTGTGATCATAAGAAATGGCCTTTTTTCTCTTTCCACCACAATACCAAAACCACTTCTAACTGAGAGTGGCCTTCTTATGTGTAGGTGGTGCTCCAGTTCACCAGAGTATCCAGATCTCTAATGAATTACACCCTATTTGCTTCTCTCATTTGTGTTACTAGCCAGGCCTTGGGGGCATTTGAGTTTGTGGTCCTTGGTCTCTTAGAGCAATGATTTTTCAAGCTGGGCTCCTTGGAAAGTTTAGTTGATAGACAAAAATTCATCACCTTTACTAGAAAAAAAATGACTCAAAATGATTGTCTTGCTCAAAACTGTCTCATATGAAGGGAAAGAAGGTTGTTTCTGTTTTAAAAGCTCTATACCCTTCAATATCCTTCAGGAAATCATCCTATTCTATTTAGGTTAGCAAGGGCAAATAATAACGATAATGAAGCTAATGATAATAAAACAGTAATTAACAGCTGCTCATCATGTATTTTATGCAAGATCCTGTTCTATGCATCTTTCTTAACTTGTTTAATCCTCATGAGACTCACATGAAGTAGAAACTATAATTGTCCACATATTACAGATGAAGAAACTATACATAAGATACTGCAATTAAATGGGCACTAGCCCATCCTCAAATCAATCAATGTGATACACCACATTAACAAAACAAAAGATAAAAATCATATAATCATTTCAATAAATGCAGAAAAAGCATCTGACAAAATTCAACATCCATTTATAATAAAACTCTCAACAAAGTGGGTATAGAGAGAACATACCTTAACATAACAAAGGCCATATATGACAAGTTCACAGCTAACATCATACTCAGTGGTGAAAAGCTGAAAGCTTTTCCTCTAAGATCAGGAACAAGACAAGGATGCCCTCTTGCCACTTTTATTCAACATAGTGTTGGAAGTCCTAGACAGAGCTATTAAGGAAGAAAAAGAAATAAAAGCATCCAAATTGGAAAGGAAGAAGTAAACCTGTCACTATTTATGGATGACATGATTTTATATACAGAAAATCCTTAAAACTCCATCAAAAAGCTGTTAGAACTAATAAATAAATTTATTAAAGCTTCAGGGTCCAAAATCAATATACAAAAATTGGTTGCATTTATTTTTTACCATTTTTTAAATTGAAGTATAGGTAATTTACAACAGTGCATTAGTTTCAGGTGTATAGCAAAGTGATTCAGTTACATATATATGTATATATGTGTATATATAGAGATATATATATATAACTTTTTCAGATTCTTTTCCATTATAGGTTATTACAAGATATTGAATATAGTTCCCTGTGCTAGAGTAGGTCCTTGTTTACCTATCTTATATATAGTAGTGTGAAGTTGGTTGCATCCCTATACATTAAAAATAACCTATCAAAAAGAAAAATTAAGTAAACAATCCCATTTACAATTGGATCAGAAAAAGTAAATACCTAGGATTAAGTTTAACCAAGAAGGTGAAAGATCTGTACACTGAAAACTATAAGACATTGATGAACAAAACTGAAAAAGACATAAAATAAATGGAAAAAGATTCCATTCTCATAGATCTAAAGAATTAATATTGTTAAAATGTCTATACTATCCAAAGCAATCTACAGATTCAATGCAATCTCTTCAAAATTTCAATAGCACTTTTCACAGAAATAGAAAAAACAATCCTAAAAATTTTATGGAATCACAAAAGACCCCAAATAGTCAAAGCAATCTTGAGAAAGAATCTTGAGAAAAAAGAATACAAAGCTAGAGTAATCAAAACAGCATAGTACTGGCATAAAAACCGACACATAGATCAATGAAACAGAAGAGAGAGCCCAGAAATAAATCCATATATGGCCAATTAATTTATTACAAAGTAGGCAAGAATATACAATGGATAAAGAACAGTCTTTTCAATAAATGGTGTTGGGAAAACTGGACAGCCACATGCAAAGGAATGAAACTAGACCACTATCTTACACCATACACAAAAATTAACTTAATATGGATTAAGGACTTGAATGTAAGACCTGAAATTATAAAATTCCTAGAAGAAAACCTAGGTGTTAAGCAACTTGACATTGGTCTTGGTGATGATTTTTTTAATCTGACTCCAAAAACAAAGGCAAAAAAAAGCAAATATAAACAAGTGGGACTACATCAAAGTAAAAAACTTTGACACAGCAAAGGAAACCATCAACACAATGAAAATGCAACCTACTAAATGGGACAAAATATTTGCCAATCATGTATCTGATGAGGGGCTAATATCCAAAATATATAAAGAACTCAGACAACTCAACAGCAAAAAAATAATCTCGTTAAAAATGGGCAGAGGATCTGAGTAGACAATTTTCCAAAGAAGACATGCAGATGGCCAACAGGCACATGAAAAATGCTCAACATCACTAGTCATCAGGGAAATGCAAATCAAAATCACAGTGAGATATCACTTCACACCTGTTAGAATTGGCTATTATCAAAAGGACAACAAATAACAAGTGTTGGCAAGGGTGTGGAGAAAAGAGAATCCTCATGCACTGTTGGTGAGAAAGTATATTTGTATTGTCACTATGGTATGGAGGTTTCTCAAAATTAAAAATAGGACTACCATATGATCCAGCATTTCCACTTCTGGATATTTTTGAAAGAAAATGAAAACACTAATTTGTAAATATATATGCACCCTAATGTCCATTGCAGCAACATTTACAATAACCAAGATGTGGAACCAACCTAAGTGTCCATCCATGGGTGAATGGTTAAAGAAGATGTGGTATATATAAATACAATGGAATACTACTTAAACATAAAAAATGAAATCTTAACCATTTGTGACAACTTGGATGGATCATGAGGGTATCATGCTAAGTGAAATAAATCAGAGCAAGACAAATACCTAATGATTTAACTTATGTGTGGAATCTAAAATAACAAAATGAATGAACTAAACAAAATCTTGCTTGTTGCCTTTATCTTTGTTTTGTAGACACTGTACTCTACAGCTAGATTTGTCTTTCAGTACCACAAAGGAGAGACCAATTCTTGAAGCCGGTCCTATATACGTCACTTCATAAATTTAAAGGATCACTCCCAGTCCTATCCTTACGATTAACAAGGAGTATTTATTTCTGCCCAGGAGAGACAGTCCTGGGAAAGGAACAAGCCCTTGGGGCCAGAGAGAGCAAAAGCAGCAGAAGAGGGTGACAAATAGCCTATTTCACAATTTTCCAGAACTCCTTGAGAATCTTGCCTTATTCCTCTCTATATGTGCTTAAAATCATGCCTCAGGAATGTTTTGTACCCAATAATTTTTTAAATTTATTTTTCAAAATTTATTTTACTTATTTATTTTTGGCTGTGTTGGGTCTTCGTTGCTGCATGAAGGCTTTCTCTAGTTGCGGTGAGTGGGAACTAGTCTTCATTGTGGTGCGCAGGCTTCTCATTGCGGTGGCTTCTCTTGTTGCAGATCACGGGCTTCGGGAGCGTGGACTTCAGTAGTTGTGGTTCACGGGCTCTAGAATGCAGGCTCAGTAGCTGTGGCGCACAGGTTTAACTGCTCCGCGGCATGTGAGATCTTCCTGGACCAGGGCTCAAACCTGTGTCCCCTGCATTGACAGGCGGATTCTTAACCACTGTGCCACTAGGGAAGCCCTATACTCGATAATTTAAAAAATAAAATAAAGTTGGCCAGTAGCATCATCTTCTTATATGAAGGAGAATGTATTTTCTTCCAAAGAGAATTTTATACTATTTATCCTCTTTTTAAAAAAATACATTTCAATTTGGTAACTTGGAAAAATGCAAAGTATCTTAGAGTCTTTTGATTATTTGCTTTCAGTGAAAATGAAACGTAAACAAAACAAAACCAAAGGGGGAAGTGACCTTTAAATCATATGGAAAATAACATATTTTTCTTTTATTCTTTCAATACAAAGATGAATAGAGCATTATTCCAGTCCTTCAGAAACACACAGTCTAATAATGAAGGGGGAAAAAAGGTTAAAAGCAGCCATCAAATTAAATATTTTATACCTTAACTGAGTTGCCCATCATTTCTCACCTGCCAACTGGGAATAATGAGAACTCTTTTATTGAGTGGTTGCCAGGGTTAAGGAAAATTACAGATTTGAAAATGCATGTGTCTGGCACATAGTAGGTACTCAGAAAATGAGTTTTAAATACACTTGTAAAGGTCAAGTGTTTACTACAATGTGATTTACCAGGGGCAATGCTAGAAGTTAAAAAAGAAATAGGTGTATTTCCAAGTATGTTTTAGAAATTTAACTGGGAAGCTTCCCTTGAATATTCATTTTGTCACTGTTTATTATAGCTTTCACTAGTCATGAGATTAGAAAGGCACTGCCTTGTCTTAGTTCTCTGGAACAAGTCTCATAAATGTAGAGACATATTACTTGGATAATTCTGCTACATCACATTTCTATAAGTACATTTATAAAACTTAATTAGTAACAATATACACAGTTTGGCAGGTAGTTACTGAAACAGCTCTATAGTTTTGTGAAATAGATTTGGTACGCAAATAATGTAATCACGTAATGGGTCAATTTCAATTACACTTTTCTACTAGGCACCCTGGAAATAGACTTCTTTAACATAGGGACATTAGTCTTTTCCATATTCCTACATATATTTCAGATCCATGGATGGAACTGAAACTAAGTTTAATAAATCTTTTCTTCATTTTCAGCCACATGTCCTCCGTTTGATGGATATTAATGACAAAGCAGCTTATAACTCTCACAAATGTTAAAAACTTAAGACAAAATACTTTGTTGCATGTTCACAATATTTTGAAAGGACTTTGAGATCCTTTAGAATACAGTTTAGAAGATGAACCAACCGCCAACCTATTAAATATTGTGATAACACATCTCAAAGGAAGACCACGTAAGCCCCTCAGCGTTACTCATATCGATTTGTGAAATGAGAGCCGCATGTGCTATGGCAGAGGCAGTTTTCATTCTTTTCTGGTGTTCACCCATTTGGTGGTGTAGATGTGGCAGAGCATTCATAAAGGATAAGTGTACAATGGCACATGGGGGTCTTAGGTAAAGGAACAATGACAGGAACAATGACAGCTCTAAAAAAGAGAGAGGTTTTATTTTTTCCATTCAACTTTTTCAAAACCAAGACATTCTTTCTTTCCTGCCGTTTGGGGTGGGCCTTTGGGTACAAGTGTAATAGCTTAAAAACCAGCTACTTCCTGGGCTAAACATGTGCAGCTTATATAAATTCCACCAAGGGGCCATGTTCCCAGTCGCCTTTTTTCCGAAAACACAGGGAAAGATGCATTACTCAAGGTTTCACGTTTAACAAAAGAAAAGAAAAAAATTGTTTACTTTGGCTTTTCTTTTTCTTTTTCATCTTTATGAATGTGTGTGTAAGAGAAAGAAAGACTGTTTTTCCTCTCAGTCATACTCTGCCATTGGAGGTAAATGTTCATGAAAAGACGCTTGGTCCAACCCCAGGAAATCACTTGGGGGTAATTACCACTTGGCACTAGAGCGACATTTAACAAGCTTGCCTTTTTCTACTGAGAGATGAAATAGTCAAGCATGGCTTTCATTGAATGCCAAACTGGACTTTCCTTATTCAGGCAGGTTTTTACATTAGTCTTGGTTCAGATTAGTTGGAGTGGCAATTCAGAAGTTAAGAAAGTAGACTTGGTAATTTAACAGAGTAGAGAATATTAATTCAACAATCCCAAACTGTTATTTTGCATACTTGCTGTACTTGCCATTATATGGGAATGCCTGCCTTCTCTGAAGAGGACTAAATACAACATTGAAAGTAAAATAATTAACACACATCAGTTAACTGCATGTATTGGTGTTTATATATGTCACACATACATACACACACATACACATACACATACACATACATACATCTCCTTTCTTATATGCACACTGCTCACTACTTGGAATCCTTGGTGTTTGGACAACTGGGTTCCCCCCTACCAAATTCGCCTTTCGGGACACTTCTTTTGTTATTTTGGGGTGTGGCTCTTAGGATAGATAGTAATAAAATAAAAGTTGAGCTGAGCATGTGACAAAAGAGCAGAGAATCCTTAAACACAGCAGGAAAGAGAAGATAGAGTCAGAAGCCAAGAAAATAGAAATGGAGAGTAGATGGAAACCTGCAAAGAAAGGAGAGCTGACGGGAGGTGGCTGGGAGAGAGCCAGTCAAAGTTATATAGTTTTCAGATGGACACAAAACTCCAAAGAAATCCTGGGGCTGTGTTTTTCAGCAATTTCAATCATGACGACGGCAGGGTTTGAACCTCTGTAATGTCAAGTATTCAAAATCAGATGCAGTTTAACAAGGACAATACAGCCCTTTGCTTGATATTTATTTACCAGGGAAAGGCTTCATAAACAACCAGGAACAATGTGTAACAAAGAAAGATCTGTGCTTATGTAAGTGCACATGCTTGTGTCTATGAGGAAATTGTTGTATCCTAGAGATTTCCTTCTCTGCATCCGCAGCACCCCTCCCTTCCTATATCCACTGCACCCCCAGCCAGATATGTGCCTTTTCCTTTCCTGCTCCTTGAAAAATGATGTTTGGGCAACATAGCTAGTCAGTAACCATTAATGGGTTAAGAGGGTTGGAAACTCATTTGATTTCATAGTTGACTGTTTGCATGACTACAGGTTAAGCTGTGATTAGATTTCCATTTACAGCTCCCTCATTTTCAGGCATTTAAAAATAACTCAGCCCTAAAAGATCCCTCTAAATTGATTGAACTGGAGCTTGCCAATGAGTCATAGATAACCCTCGACCTCAAAAACACAAACAAAAAGCAACACCAGAGTTGGGGGAGGGGAGCGTATCAACACAAAGCTAATTTTTTTAAAGCTTTCTTATTCTGAAAAAAAAGAATCATTTTAGGAAGGCAAGCTAATAAATTTATGTCACTTCTGTATAACTGTTTTTAAGTTATTTTGCAAGGACCCCAAAAAAGGTAAAACATTCAACTGCTGCACTTGCTAAAGACACACACACACACACACACACACAACACACACGTGTCTGTCTGAATATAAATAGATAAGAATTCAATGGCCTCTTGGAGGTTGTGTAAGACATATTCAGTGTCAAAATGGGTGTTTTGTGATGGTCTGGTCTCTGAGGAAAATCCAAATAAGTTTCCAAGACCTGATAAAATATCCTTTTTTTCCTCCTTTTTCGACCTTAAATTCAAGGCTCTTCAGGACACTTGCCGATTTGCCAGTTTACAGCTGTAGAATTACCTAAGAGTGCAAGTTTTTTCAAAGCATTAAGAAAGTGACATGGAAGTCCAGCAGGAGACCCCTGCTGGTGGCATCTCCTTAGACCTCTGGCACAATGCAGCCATTTTTCCTTCTACCCAGGCTCCTTAGAGAGGAACTGGTCTCTTGACCCATCCTATGACTTCTAGATTCCAGTTTCCTAAAGCACTACAGCCTCTTATTATCGCATTTGATAGATTTAAAGTATTACTTTTCCTCATGCCAAGGAACACAATGATGCTTTCAATAAAGTTAAGACCAGTGTGAGTCACTACTGTTTATAGGCATATTTTTTACATATACTGGTATTTCTGTCATTTGGGAAGGTCACTTGTTAAGTAATTTTCCTTTGTGATGGAGGGGTTCATCCTTACCAAAAATAAGACGAATAAACCTGGGAATAGTAGAAAAAATAAGATACGGATTTAGTCTGGTAAAACGTTATTAACTAGGCCTACACTAATGCATAATTTGTGACTGTGTCCTGGGCTAGACTATAGATTAAGAAAAATCTTGCTATGCAAATTTTAAAAAGAAACCAAGACTGGGCTGGTGGTGAGGGGTTAGTGGAGTAGGAGGCATATTAAGCCTACTTATGAAACTTATGAAAACATAAAGCCTCTACAAGCAGCATGCTTCAAAACACGTGTTACACTTCCCACACTGGCACATACTTCAGAATCTATTGAAACAAGGTAAGGTGCTGCCTTCAAGGAGGTAGGATCCAGTTGACTCCGGAGTGGCATGGATACGAATGGTTCAGATACAGGCAAAACCAACCTAGCTGTTGGTTTAAAAGTAGCTATGATAGAAGTTAGTTTGGGTATTGAGTGGGAAACAATAATATGGGATTTAAACGTATATAATATATAACATTAAAAATATGTATATATATGCCTGTGTACACACACTCACACACACACACATGAAGTGAATGTCCCCAAAGCGATCCAGTAGTTGTAGAAATTATTAGGTGCTTCCCTGCAGCGTTGGTTTCCCTTAGAGTACAAACAAATTATGGTCACTTGCAGGAGGCGCTGCTTTTGATCAGCTCTCAGTCCAATAAGAACAGAAAACTCATTACTGAAAGTAACTCACTTTATAAAAATGTCTGCCTGGCGACTGGTTTAGTCCAACCCTCTATATGGACCAAGGAGTGGCATGTCATAGTCAGTAAAATGTGATAGTGAAAGTGCATAGACTCCTTCCAACCTCTCCCAGGTCGTTGGTGATCGTTTACGTGTAAATTTGAAGACAAGTGTGTTTTACTAAGGATCCACCTGCTTATTTTTACAGTTGCACATGTCAAGTTCCTTTTCATTTTTAGGTCTAACATTTTAGGCTGTCCAGTTTAACGTGTGAAAATATTACTGTGATTACATACTTTATTTCAATGCCTTTTTGATATTTTTCCTTAGGTACTATTTATATCATTGCATTATTTAGTCCTCTAACCTATTAGCAAACTTCTAACACCTTCCTGTTTTAAAAAATCTCATTCAGTCTATACATCTAACTGGGTTAGAAACTCATAGTAAGAAGAGTAACAGGTACAATTTCTTAAACATTTACATTGTGCCAATGCCATTATAGGAACTTGACATAAATTGATCCCAGCTTTACAAACCCATTTCATAGACGAGGATGCCAAAGCTCAGAAAATTTTAAATAATGTTCACATGCAAATAACTAGTCATAGGCAAGTCCGATGTGAAAGCTCTGATCTGCGACACTCCAGAGGCCATCTTCCCATTGTGACCATTCAGTCACTGTCTTCAAGTCACTTCCACTGCTCTTCCTAAAGTGGGGAAAGGACTGACTTCACAGCTCAGTGTCCGCCATCACCTTTCAATTATCCAGGATCTAGTTTCCTATTTCTAAATTATCCATGCATTTTATTGATCTTTCTGTTTCACATTATTTGCTTTTTATATATTCAATGTCTTATTAGTAAGTTTCCTGGGCCATGAAATATAGAAGGACTGAAGTTGGCAATCAGTGAATATTCTTATTCAGAATTCTAAAGCAATTCTAATGTAGAAGAATGATGAGATAAGGAATAAAGTGAGCTCTGTGTGTTCCTGCCCTTGGTTCCTCCTAAGATAAAGAAGCACACACTACTGCCATATGTAGCTGTTCATTTTATTTAGCCCAAACACACACACACACACACACACGCCATTTACTATGTGTTAGGCATTATTCTAACAGCTTTACAAATATTAACTTATTTAATCCTCATAACAACCCCATATGGTACGTAACTATTACTCTCATTTTACACATGAGGAAATGAAACTCAGAAAAGAATAGGTGGGTTTCCCCATGTTACACAGACATTAGCTGGCAGTTGTGGAATTCACATGCAGGTATTCTCACGCTAGCATCAGACTAGCTTTTTTTTTTTTTTTTTTTTCTTGCGTTATGCGGGCCTCTCACTGTCGTGGCCTCTCCCATTTGCGGAGCACAGGCTCCGGACGCGCAGGCTCAGTGGCCATGGCTCACGGGCCCAGCCGCTCCGCGGCATGTGGGATCTTCCCGAAACGGGGCAGGAACCCGCGTCTCCTGCATCGGCAGGCGGACTCTCAAGCACTGCGCCACCAGGGAAGCCCCCAGACTAGCTTTTAACTCAGGCAGAAAACTGTTGATTGCTAATTCATTGACATCACCTCTTCTCAGGGTATGTAATTCATGGACCCTCTCAGCTTGGGACTGGGGGTCCATGGGGATGGTGCTTTCACCATCAAGTGATGTATTTGAGTATATGTTTACCTCATATCCACTGTTGTTAGAAAGTGGGAAAATACACCAAAAATAATGTCACTTGCTCAGGTGTGCTCAGGCCTTTTTTATAATACGCTGCCTAAGAGCAGGAAAACATGCCTGGCATCACAGCTTTACTACATTTTTTTCTGGCTTTAATGTTTTTCCACTGTGCCCATGAAAATTCAGGTTTATAGCTTCATCACTGGATGGAGATTTGTCTTATTCATCTTTTATTTCTATAACTAGCACAGTTCTTGGCTCGTAGTAGAAGCTCAATAAATATTGATTTGAAATAATGAACAGAACTATGTGAAAACCCAATAAAGGTTATCATTCTTAAACCTACTCTTCTGGTTTTTCATATGAAATGAATTAATATCTCTGTTTTTCACCAGAAATTAAATTCTATAATGTTTAATGAATCAGAAAGTATATCACATCTTGCCAAACTCCTGTACCATTTTTCCCAGTTCCTGAAATTTTCTTCATTATTGCTGACATTTTACCTATGATAATATTCTCAACAAAGAAAAGAGAATAGCCAAGCAGCTGTTAATAGCCTTTGAAGTGAATCAATTTATTGTCATGGCAACCAAAATTTACAAAACAGATCAATTTAAAAAAAAAGATTTAAATTCAAACTAGGAAGTGAATGTTCCTAGAAAAAAAGAGATAAACTATTCCATTTTTCAAAAAGTTACAACGATAAGCCTTTTTCTGCCTCCGACAGATTTTCCAAAGTAAAGAATACAACCTATCCAGGGTTGAAATTGCATACAGAAATTGAGGAAAGGTAAAGAAACAATAATGATACCCAAGTGCCAGCAAATTTGTAGATGTAAGTCCCTGCCCTGCCCCTATAGGCACTTTACTCCCATTCATGCTTTAGCTCTCAAATAATCCTACAAGTTCCAGAAAAGCCTCCCTGGCCTCTACTCCTCCCTGGATTAGGGGAGAACCCCTTGTGAAAGACTGAGTATGTCTTTTCTTTATAACAATTAATTTGTCACCAAACGTTTATTTTTTGTGATTACTTGATTACGATTGTCCTCTAGAATGTGTTTCGTAAGCTCAGCAACTGGATCTGTCCTCATTCTAATTGTGCACCCAAAGATTATCATGGGATCTAAAACATAGAAAGTACTCAAAAAGTACTCAGCAATATTTGTACAGCATATGCCGTAAGAACTTGGTGGATTTTTTTTCTCATGTTTCCTTAAAATTAGAAACATAGAGAGCAAAATCTTAAAGTGCATGTTACATAGCCTCAAGTGTAGGCTGGGAAACTTTATCCCAGGATGGAATTTAGACTCCTGAAGGTAATATTACCTGTCACCTGGCCTTTTAATAAGAACCGATGGCCTCACTATGCTCTTGAAAGCAGTCAGTCCATACAGGAGGGATGCCCATGCATGACACATTCCCGTCGGCCTGTACCAGAGTATGAATAATTCCACTAACTACAGGTCACTCCAGACTTTTCTCTCCCACTTAAGAAAGCCTTTTGAAACTGAGTGTGAGTGACCTTATTATGAGAGAGAGGCTTGGATCTGATTTAATTTATAAGAAAACTTAAACCATTCATAAACACCACTACTTTACAGAAACAAATCATTCATGGCCCCCAACACAATGGATAGTGATAGACAAATGTGTCAAAATGATTTGGTGGAGAATGGCAGCCTTGAGGTGGCCTCTCAGGGAAACTATAGGAAAAGCCGAAATGTTCTTCAGAAAGCAGCTTGAAGTCTGTTTTGGTATACAAACAACTACCCGAGTACATTTCTGACAATGTCATGCCAGAGTTTTGCATCAAATTTCCTTTCTCCCAGCAGAAAATAACTTCCTTGGAAGGTTACGTGATAAACAGGAAGTCAGGAAGACGAGGCTCAGAAAAGTAAGGACTTCAACAAACCTCTTGAGGGACCAAAAATGAAAAAAGAAAGTGATTTAACTGTACTCTTATTTGTTTTTGCATCTCACCTTGCTTAAAGCTCAAAGTCTAGACAGAGTCCAGTGGCTTGGCTTGGGTCATGTGCTCACATTGGTTAGAGGTGGGAAGGTGGCCTGGCTTGTAGTCCCACCAAGACTACACAGTGTGTGAGATGAAATTCCCAAATAGAAATCAGATTAATGCTGCCGAAAGAGAGATACGTGAATGCTGCTGTTCATCCCTCGAAAGTCCAAGCTTAGGCTCAGCCAAATAAAAGAACTACTGTTCTAGAAGGAACAATCCAAAGGTAGTGCTTCCATGTGTTTACTCTCATCATATAGTCTCTGGTCAATCCCTGACCCTTTTCTCTTGCCTCTACTGAGTTGATCAATGAAGGAGGTACGTAAGTTTCACTCTGTTGTTTCAGCTATGACCCCAGTTGTAGCACTCCAGTCCCATCCATGGGCACCTATATGCTGGCTAATTTTCACTATGTTTCCTTTTGCTATACTTCCCTCAACAATTCTTTCTATAAGACAGATTTCTCAGAATCATGAACTGATTCTCTCTCTGGTATTCTAAATATACACACAATGGCCAGGTTTCTCCAACAGCTATTCTCTACTCTGATCAGGATGCCCTGGAACTGACTGGAATGAAGATTGAGACCACAATATTTCACATGCACCTGAACGTCCCCCACAGATGATATCTAATGGCTAATGATCTTTAACCTCAACATTTTATAAGGTAGACATTGCCAATTTCATACCATCAACAATACAATCCCTTAATGGTGCTTCCACACCATTAAGTCAAGTGCCTGCTACAAGACTTCCTGTTGAACCAACCTGAATAAACTAGTTTCAAGTTCAGCTCCCCATAACTGCATGACTTATATCCAATTAAATCCAATCTTGTTAGATTTCAGTCTAATAGACTTCAGCCTATTATTCTATTTGGTTATGTTCCCTTTGATGCTGATTCTATCATCCTTTGTACTAAACCTTTCTTCTAGTCTCTTGTCACCTGAAAATTTGATCAGAACTGTTTGATAATAAAGTCAGCTAGGACAAGACAAAGAGGAAATCCCATTGTAGACCTCTCTTCAGGCTGATACTCATCCTCTGGCTCCTCTGCTCTGAAAATAGCCCTTCCATCCATGTCGGCTCCTTCTAGCCATATTAGCATATTTCCTCATTTTGTCCACCAGAATATCATGAGAGATATACTAGAGTTTCCCTGAACATTTCCTGTGTTTCAGAATCATATTAAAAAAGCACAACAGTAAGAGGGAGGATGTGAGGTTGTTTTCGTGTGATTTCTAAATGATCACTGATTTTGTTTCTAAATTATCATAAATAATATATTAAATAATTGATTCCAGTGTTTTCCTAGGCATAGAATCAAATGTACTGATCTTTAATATGTAGAATCCAAATTCTTCCCTTTTGGAAACTTGGAACAAGTCCTCTATCATTTCTTCCATTTTTCATTATCCTCTAATGTTCAACAAGAGCTCCTCTTGAAACCCTTAGGATGAATTCATTAAAGCCAGAAGAGTTGAACTTTTAAAACATCTTGGCATACTTTTCCCATTGCATTGTTTGTTTAACCCCCTCTTCACTAGGATTGCTCTATTATTTTTGGTGCAAAGAGCGCTCACTGTTCTTGACAGAGAGATAGAACAAAAATAGAGTTGGGTAGTGTTTCTGTCCACTTCACCAGTTTTCCTAACACAAACTGTCCTGTAGAGAAGACTGGCTCCTTCTCATTGCTTTTACTCTGAATATAGTGTAGAAACCCCTTAATTAATGTGACTCAGCTGCAGTAGTTGATGGATTAAGTGTGTGTTTTACACTTAAACTCTCTAAGTGTACATTGTTTCACCATTTCTTCGATACAAGGTGAGGCTTATTCTTTGAGTGTGAATCCCTTGTTTGGAGTTCTGCACTACTTTTTTGCATGTATCATACATCTAAAACGTAGGCTACAATCTTCCACTTTTGTTTCCTTAAAGTGCAATAAAAATTTAGAGCACTAGCAAAATCATCTGAATGCAGTAATCTTCCAAATTTTCACCTTTTTCCCAATCTCTTTTAGTTATAATATAATTTTTAATTATTATTTTTAGCCACTCATTTTTATAGCCTTTCTAAAACAGTTAATTTAGTAGTAATTTCTTTAAAAAAAAAACACTTTCCCAGTCATTTCATTAATTTGCATAATATTTAACTATCACAACATATAAAACTGGCATAAACTGAGGAGAAAAACAGTTGAGCTTGGGATATATATAGCTCCAATGGCAGGTTTTGCCTGGTACTCATAGGCATTCTAGAAAGAGCTCAGGAACCATGAGCCTAGTGGCCTGCAGTCTTTATCAAGGATGTTTTAAAAACTGGATGAAGTGTGTCCGTTAATCTGGCATGCCATTAGGCAGAGGTCAGTTAGGAGAGTTTATTCCATAACTTTTGGAAACTCCTTTTTTTTTTTTTTTTTTTTTTTGGCGGTCCGCGGGCCTCTCACTGTTCTGGCCTCTCCCGTTGCGGCGCACAGGCTCCGGACGCGCAGGCTCAGCGGCCATGGTTCACGGGCCCAGCCGCTCCGCGGCATGTGGGATCTTCCCCGACCAGGGCACAAACCCGTGTCCCCTGCATCGGCAGGCACACTCCCAACAACTGCGCCACCAGGGAAGCCCCCTGGAAACTCCTTTTTATGGATTTTAGCAGTTTTCACAAACCCCAGCATCTTAGAGTTTTGTTCTATAGTGTAATGGAATTCTTACAGACTGTTCTCTGTTGTTTTCCTTCTGGACTATGGTTGCCCCTTTCTCTTTTCTATGAATGCTTAAAGACAGAGTTTCCTGTAGCAGTCACCTCATCTTCCTTAAAAGTGTCTTCTTAAGTCCTACCATTTGTGACAACATGGATGAAGCTTGAAGGCAGTATGCCTAGTGAGATAAATCACACAGAGAAAGACAAATACCGTGTGATCTTACTTATACATGGAATCTTCAAAAAAATAAAACAAACTCATAGAAAAAGAGAGCAGACATGTGGTTACCAGAGGAGGGACTGTGGAGAAGGGGAATTGGAGGAAGGTGGTCAAAATGTGCAAACTTCCAGTTATAAGATAAATAAATATTAGGGAATTAATGTACAACACGATGACTATAGTTAATACTGCTGTATGAGATCTAGGAAAGTTGTTAAGAGAGTATGTTCTTAGAGTTCTCATCACAAGGAGAAAAATATTTTTTTCTTTTCTTTTTTTTATATTGTATCTATATGAGATGACGGATATTAGCTGACCCCATTGTGATAATCATTTCACAATATATGTAAATTAAATCATCATGCTGTACACATTAAGCTTCTACAGCAATGTATGTCAATTACTTCTCAATAAAACTGGGTGAAAAAAGTATCCTTTTTACTATAGCAGCAGATTTCTAATATTGGTAAATTGAACTCTGTATTCAGCGAAAACAATGTTTATTGCATGCCTTTGCATGCCTGCTATGTGAAAGGCACTGGGCCTCTTTTTTTGTTTGTTTGTTTTTTGTTTGTTTGTTTTGAGCAACTTCCCTTTCTGGTCTTTAGGCTATGGGAACATGTTTACATTTCCTGTTACTGATTTATTTATTTTTTGAATTTACCATCCCTAAATCTGATATACATGTGGCATTCTCTTATTTTCTTTTTCTCTTGGTATAGAATTCATCTGGTTTCAAGTGTCAGAACTCTTTAGCTGGCTTAAATAAAGAAAAGGAGAGTGAGTGAGTGAGTGAGTGAGTGAGTGAGTGAGTGTGTGTGTGTGTGTGTGTGTGTGTGTGTGTTAGGAAAACCTCTTCCCTCCTGTAGCTGGAAATCCGGGGGATTTAATCAAAACTTTCATGGTGTCATCAGGCCTCTGGCTCCACCTCTCTTCAGTTCCCTTGGCTGTGACCTCATCTACGAGTCAGGTTTGTCCTGAGACCGGCTCCCTTCATGAAACTAAAAATCAGTTGGGTATTTAGTCATCTAATATGTCCCTCTCCCTCTAGGTAACCTCCACAAGCAGAGGGGGCTGCATCTTGTTATTACACCTTGCTATGCCTGACATCTAGCATGGGGTCTGGCATAGGGTAGCTACCAATAAACATGTACTGAAGGAATAATGATTGCCTGTCATTAGCCACGCACTGAACTAGGTGCTTTGTACTTCTCACCTCCAAGACATGTATGAATTTAAGCCTGAAACATCAGAGTTTAAGGGTGTCACTTTTTTTTTTTTTAATTTCTCTGAATCAAATTGTGTCTGCTTCAAGCCCACAACCACTGGGCTGAGGAGAATTTCAATCTTAGTCATCAGGGCACCCGTCGCCACTCTATTTTGTACCATGCAAATCTATTGGACATACGCAGTGCCAGGAAACTGGATAAGAAGCAGCTTCTTTTAGCCATGGTTACTGCAGGCCTGATATTTCTTGGTCTGTGTCACATGTCACACAGGTGAACATTTGCCAATGCTCTCTGACTTAATCACCGCCATTCTAGATGGACTCTCAGAGATCTGCCTTCCTGACAATTGGCTCCGTTTCTCACACCATTCCCTGAGGTTCTTTGTGCCACTGGCCTTTGTCACAGCATCTCCCATCCCCGGACTGGAAGAATGGATCCCCCCAGCCGCCCGCAGGTGTCACTTCTGCTACTCTGCTTCTGCTACTCAAAGCACTTTGACGTTTCTGGGACAAACCATATAATTCCCCTCAGTGAGCCATTCTTGGGTGGAAGTGGGCAAAGGTGATGTTAACACAAGCTATTCCTTTATTTTTTTGATAACTCATTCTTATATTTAACGAGTCTGTGTTTTACATAAGATCGTTCTCAAAATAAAGGGTAAAGGAAAGTTGGCAACTCTGACCCCTATCCAGCAGGTTCATGGCAGAATCTGCATATGCATCCATCAGTCTTGAATACGTTCTCCCCATTCTAGGCCAGAACAAAATGTGCAGTGGTCACCTGACCCCATTAGTTGGCTTTTATACTTTTTTTCCTGCCCTTACTAGAGGAAGCAACACTAAGCACACCCACCTAATTAGCTAAGGACAAAAAAGCTTCTCAAGAGGACGCTTCACTCAAAATGCATGCCAACACTAACACACTTCTAATCCCAGTGGGCAGAATTTGACTGGTATCCTGGCTGCCCGGGGTTGTATTTTTCTCCTAGTTCAGTATTTATTGGAAATTTTATCATCGGTTTTGTTTTGTCCCTCCCATAATGTACTAATATCAACTACCAGTCTGATTTTACCACAGACAATGAAAGAATCCTGCCTGTTCAATCACAGTGCCAGCCACAAAGAGACTGGACCTTTCTTTTCCAGGAAAGACATTAGCATGACCATTTCTCCCATAGCAGTGGTCCCTATATCCAATAGAAATCCATCTCTTATACCTTTAAGTCAAAATATGTAGTATACAAAACCACTGACTAATGATATTGAATATATTTTAAACATGAATTAGGGAAATAAAGTCTTTGTTGTTTGTTTTTAATGTCTTGACAGACTTACAAAGCTAAAGAGACGTGGGGTAGTGTGCGCTAATCTGGTCAACCCAGGTCAGTCTAGAAAGTTGTATGAATCATCTAAGCACTCACACTCAAACCACCTACACTACCTAAATGAGCTCGATAATCTATGCAAGCTCAGGTCCAGTTAGGTTCTGCCTTGACTGACCTCAAAAAAGAGGAAACAAAAAAGAAAGGAAAAATAACGATGCTCAAGTTCACAAAATTGGTTTGGACTACTCACAACCATTCTCTGAGAGGTGACTGTTGGCAGTGCTTCTTTCCCGTTATGCTGGAAAGGCTCTAAGAAAAGCTTTCTCATGTTATCCTGGTCCTTATGGCCTAGAAAAAATGTGCAGAGGAAGACAAAATGGGTAAATAATATTTTTAAGTTCATCCAAATTTTAAAATTCCCAATCAGCCTGCTTTAGTGCTGAAGGAATACCTAGTCACTCGTATGATTTATTATTGTTTCCTCAGCTCTGGTTCCATGAACATAAACATGTTTATATTTTTAAACATGGAGAAATCCTTTGGGGTGAATACTAGCAACTTTGGTAATACTTTGTATCTGAGGTTTTCTATTAAAGGTTGGCTAGCACCATTGCAAAAGAAAGAGCCTTCCCTGTGTGCTACTGTTAAGACCCGCAATCCTCTTAGATAAGAGGCCCGCCTTCGTTAGCTCCCTTCTTCTGCATTCTAGGTTTAGAAAGTATGAATAGTCTTCATCCTCACTTTAAAATCCATTCAAAACTGCCTTGAATAAAGGAAGGCAACTAAATTTGAAGTTTAAAATAAGACAATCCTTGCAGGGAAAATCAGTCAGTTATCAGTAGAGTTCCATGCAGCTCATTGGAAATTCAGAATTTGGAACACAAATTTAGAATATTGAACATGGCATTATTCATTGCCTGGCACAGAGTCATGCAAGGCAGTTAGCCAAACAAGCTATCTCTCTACTTACAGGTGAAACAACGGTTTGGAGAATCTTAAAAATTTGAAAACATTCATAAATCAAAATAGGAGGTTTTCTAACAGGGAAGTTAACACGTTGCCAAGTTAAGCAAACTAAAGAGGAAAACAAGCTGCCGTTAAAATGGTTTTCATGACAGATGCTTACACTGCCTCCGACAATATCAATTAGTGTGTTTAGAACAGAGTCTTCCCAAAGATGATATTTCAATCAGTATATTTTCTGGATGTAAAGAGCTTTCTTTCATTGTTTCAGACGGCAGAAAATAGGATGATGGTTAGCACTGCTGACAGTGGTAGAGCTGGGGTTTCCCGTGTATACAAACGTCTGAGCTGATATAAAAATGACAATACTTCTAGAACCTCAAAGGAAAACTTCTCCCTACCTATCAACAATAAAACTTGTTCATGTGTGAGTGTCCTCAGCTTACAGGCATACTTCTCTCTTTTCCAGAAATAATTTTGTCTTTTGAGGATCAGCTAAATTTGCCCTTGTTTTCTAAGGCCTGGTCTATTTTTTTTTTTTTTTTTCTTGCGTTATGCGGGCCTCTCACTGTCGCGGCCCCTCCCATTTGCGGAGCACAGGCTCCGGACGCGCAGGCTCAGCGGCCATGGCTCATGGGCCCAGCCACTCCGCGGCACGTGGGATCCTCCCGAAACGGGGCACGAACCCGCGTCTCCTGCATCGGCAGGCGGACCCTCAAGCACTGCGCCACCAGGGAAGCCCAGGCCTGGTCTATTCTTACCACGTTGTTATGAGGCTACCTCAAGAACATGGGTGGGCTTCCCTGGTGGCGCAGCGGTTGAGAGTCCGCCTGCCGATGCAGGGAACACGGGTTCGTGCCCTGGTCTGGGAAGATCCCACATGCCGCGGAGTGGCTGGGCCCATGAGCCATGGCCGCTGAGCCTGTGTGTCCAGAGCCTGTGCTCCGCAACGGGAGAGGCCACAGCAGTGAGAGGCCCACGTATCGCAAAAAAAAAAAAAAAAAAGAACATGGGTAAAAAGTTATGGGATTCTAAAGAAGAGAAAAATGGAAGACAAATTCCCTACTGAGTCAGCTATTGAGTGCTCCTCTGTTATTGAAAACCTAGACAGGAAATTAAGCCAAGGGACTTAAACTGATCTACAGTATAAAGACTTGAGGAGGAAAAGCAACCAGAGGTATAACACAGAGAACCTTCCTGGACTGGGTTTTGGGGAGAATTTTTAAAGTTTGGTGTTTGAGCAGCTCCAGAGCTGCAGAGTTAGGGAAAAGAGAGAACACAATTAAGATGTATAGGATGCATCACGAATTGAATCCCTTCAATATGCGAAAGATGCAAGTAAAAAGGCAAAGTCTTGTGTTTACTGTATCTGTTTCTTGGATGTCCCTCTATGAAAAGTCTGTGCAATGCAGTGCACTGGTTATACCCACACTACAAGCTAACTCACTCATGTCCAAAAAAGAGTGCTCATTCTGGATCCTCAACAAATTGTCCACAGAAAAAAGGCACAAAAATCCTCCTTCAATAGCAATAACACCAACTATGACCAAGTTGTAAGGCTTGCAGCTGCATTTGAGTTCATTACGTGAACACACCACTTGACATGGGTTTTGACTGACAGTGGCTGTCACAGAATTTTGTCAGTAAGCTTCCAGGTCTGTTGTTGAAAAGCCTAAAATCATTTCTATCCCCGCTGCTTTCCTTATATGTGACCATGTGACCTATTCATTTGTGTATTTCTCTCTGGAATCTGTTAGGATTTGCTTTTTATCTCTGCTGTTCTGAATGTCATAAATGGTCCTGGACATTTTGCATTTTTATGGGTCTGTGCCATGGCGGGCATTTCACTTGGTAAGACTTTTAGGTCTAGAAATTATTATCCTTTGGTTCTGGAAAAGTTCCTTGTACATTTATTTGATAATTTCTTTCCCTCTATTTCCTTTGTTACCTTTTGCAGTAACTTCTGTTTTTTGGATATTGGAACTGCTAGAATGATCTAACTTTCTTGTTCTTCCTTCCTATATATTTATATATTTGACTTTTTGTTACTTCTTCTAGGTTTGCTCAAGTATATTAATCAACCCTTATGTTGAATTTTAATATCTATTTCATATTTGTTTTAATTTCCAAAAACTCTCTTTTATCTTCTAATACTGAATCACTTTTTACATTTTTTTACTTTATACTGATTTCATTTTCATGAATGTGTAGTATCTTCTCTTATCTCTCTTGGGATAGTAAACATAGTTTCTTTGAGATTTTGTTAGCTCCCTGTATGGTCTCTTTATCCCCAGCTTCCTGTTTCCTGTTTGTTTCAGTCGCTGTCTTTACGTTAGAGTCTTATCTCAAAACTCAGGTAATCTTTTGGGTCCACTTCAACTTCAGCAAAGTAGTACAATGCTGGTTGGACTATATCTGTGTTCGTGGATGGGATTTGTCAAATAGTGGGCTTCGGTAAAGGGAGCTGGGTGGAAGGCATTCACCAGACTGCCAGTGTTCCAGGGAAATCTTAAATGTCCATTCTTGTAAACCTTGGGTGGGTCCGTTTCCTCAGAAAGAAATCCTTCCCTCTCCTGTGTCAGTGGGCAAAGAGGGACTTCCTGTGCTCTGGGGGGTAAAAATGGAAAAGAGGCATGGGGACTTCTTCCTTTAGTATAAAACTTTCACTGGATCCCCCTGTTTCCATGTAGCACCTACCCCTACCTCTGCTTTGCCTGTTGGTGCAGACACCAGACTCTATTGTGCATCTCCTGAAACCAAAGCTCCAGTCTTCAGCCTGGGTGGAGGAGGGAGTATAAAAAGTCTCATCACCTCATTTAAAAGCAGGCAACCACACCATTACTGGACTCATACCTCTCCTCTTCCCTTGAGGGGTACATACTACCTACAACTCCTGACTCTCAGGAAAGA
>NW_006771143.1:3508569-3524464 GCF_000442215.2 Lipotes vexillifer
GTCTCCTCTCTTTTCCTCTCACAATCTCTTTCCCTTGTGTTTCCATAGCTTTCCTGCCACTTAATGAGGTTCACAGAGGAAGTGTGAATACACACGTGGTCAATCTGCCATGTTAAACTGGAAATCTATGGTAGCTTTTAAACAAGTTTACCCTCTAACAATGTAAGTAAGGCTGCAGAGAGACATGAGAGTTCAGAGTCAAGTGAGGCAACCTTATGTGTGAGAGAGGTCCAGGTGTGGTCAAGTTATTTTCTGCAGCTCTAATTGATATTGATGTTAATAACAATGACCTTTAGAGATGCTGATGAAGATGTGGATGAGGAAATGTTTGTAGAGATGTTACATAAACTGTAAAGTTTGTTCATCATCACCCCTCATAGGTAGAGACTAAATTTGTATCAACTCACTGTTAATTCTATGCTAAAAACTTTTTCTGGCTTTTGTCATCAAGGCAGCAAATTATCCAGTGGCAAAGACAAAAGCATTTATATAGCCAAGAAAAAACAAAGTGCCGGACTACAAACAGGGTCAAAATATATCAGACCAAATATCTGAATCTGATCTTACCCTTTCCTTCACCTCTGGACCTTCACACAGGCCATTTCCTCCCTAAGGATATGCTTTGTCACCTCATTTCACTTTGCTTGACTAATTATCAACTTCCCTTTTTTGTTTTATTAATAATAATTATAATAAGAATGTTACTAACTACTTACAGTGACTAGATGTATTATATTATTGACTTCACATATATTATCTCATTTATTGTTTGGAGCAAACCTAGGAGGTAGAAATTCCCTTTGTCTCTGTTTTATACACAAGAAAACTGAGGCATAATTTATATGCACTTTCTCAAAGAATTCCCCAGTCTCTTAGTTGTGTCTTACAATGCAGTGGTTAGGATATATACTCTGGAGCGAGTTCCTTAGGAAATTTGCTTAACCTCTCTGTTCTTTGGAATCCCTGTCGGAAAAAAAAAAAAATGTGGATAATAGCAGTTTTCATCTTACATGGTTGTCCTGAAGATTAAATAAATTAATCCGAGAAGCCCCTTGAACAGAACCTGGTGTGTGGTAAAACAGTGACTACATATAAGCTATTACTGTGTGCTGCCTGAGCCCCCAGAAAATTCCCTATTTTAACACTTGTTACACTATATTAGAATCTGAGGGGTTTTTTTTAACTACATCAGTTTAGTTCGGTAAATACGCACACAAACACATACTATTCCCATTACACAAACAATTTAGAAGCAACTTATTTAGCAGTTGAAATGATAGTTCCACAAGCCATTACTTAGCAACTGAAATGACAGTTTCAGGGTCCTAGGCACAACCTGGCAGCCAAAAACGTTTAGGTATGGCCTGTGGATCGCTTATTCGTCTGTGATGGGTTTAAGTGGAACTGCAGAGGCTGCTTCTGCAGTGCATGGGCAGAATCCGAGTTTTTCATTTTCTGTATCCCACTCCTCACTTTCCAGGGCACTATGAGCCCTGAGAGGGCCATGATTGTGTCTATGCTCTTTAGCGTTGTATCCTACCACTTAGTACAGTGCCTAGAATGTAAAGTGTACTTAATAAATAGTTGTTGAAAATAAGAATCAATGAATGAAGGCTTGTAGGAATTCAACTCCTTTGGGTGAGTTTTACACATGCAGAAAATAAGTGAGGGTAAAATACTCAATTAGCTTCCAGCAGAAACACAGTCATTATAAGGAGCAAAGGCAGATCTAACAGCTCTAACTTGGAATCAGAAGAGCAGGCTGTAAGGACCGTGTTCTTGATTTCCTGATGTGATCCTAATCTCATTATCAAATGAGATAAGGTACATGCAAGCACTCTGTAAACTGGATATCCCTGTAAAGGGTTACTCTAAAAGATTTCTCCCCAGACCATATCAATCTGGGATATTCGTTTAATAGGCCTGTCATTCTCCAGGGTGTTTCTGAACTGTTGCCATCTTCACCATCCTAAGTGCCTGTTAGATTCCTTGTTGATGACGAATATATGTAGATTGTGTGAGTGGGGAAAATGGGGGGTGGGGACAGGAAGCAGAGACTATTTGTGCTTCGCTTTGTCCCCAAGTTCCTAGAGGACAAAGAGAATTGAAACGCTCAGAAAAGTTTTAGAACAGCCAAAAGTACATGAAGTCAGCTACAGAACCTATAAACATAAGTAATGATTCTATTTGTTTTGGCAACGGTGCTAGGAGAAGAAAAATCTCAAATTGCTTAATAAGATAGGAAAAAAGAGAAATATGAATAGTTTCATCTTATTTAGAGACCAGCCACCATCTCCTGCCACCAACCAGTTTGGTTGGTTGATTTATTGTTTAATTAAATAATTTACTTGTTCAACCAGTATCATAGATATACACCACCTAATATGCGCAGGGCCTTATGGCTACATTGGCAAGCAAAAGGGAGCAAAACGTTACATCTTGAAACTTACAGCCTGGGGGACACACAGGCTGTCCCTATGCCTCTGCTTCTGGTTTGGACCAACTCTCATATCTGAACTGGAGACAGTCTTTCTTCATTTAAGAAGCCGTGACTGTCAACAGTGGGAGATAGTGTCCTTTCTATAGAGAAATATTAGACAGACATTTATTAGAGCATATATCCACTTTGCAATACCATTTCTGAAAAAGAAAGTGAGTGCTGGAAGGAAGGATAAAAGTATTTAAATTTAAAAAGATACATCCTGTAAAGAAAAATTAAATGATTTTAAAAATCTAAACAGCAGAAACCAAAGTCTGATTTAATTTCTGCATTCAACAAAAGGTTCTCATGTAGGAAATAACCTTGAATAATGTAGAGGTACTGTAGTCCTTACCTAAGAAAGACCTGCCTGGCATTGGATGATAAAGAACTGGACTGGGAAACCGAGGAAACCTAGAGACTAATACTTCCAGGAGACCCATGGATTAAACATCAAGTTGCTTCATCACACAAGTATCCGTAAAACCATCTCTCCCAGTGCTTTTCAGCTTTATAGATAAGTGAGAGGCCAATTACAATAGATGGCTATTAATTCCATGTAGAGAAAATAGAACAGAGAAAATGAATTTGTTTTGATTCTATTTATACTTTTATTGCAAAAGCCAGACAAGCTCTTATAAATCACTTCAGCATTATTGGGCCCTTTTCATGTGTCAGGCCCTGTACGCCGTGATGGAAATCTACGAAGATTCTTCTATTTTCAGTAAATATTTAATTTACTGGGGAGACAGAGCTCATAAGTAGTCACTGTCAAATAATCCCTTCCTATATGCCAGGCATTTTGTTAAGTGTTTTATATGCCTGATTTTATTTAATTTTTACAGCAGTATTATCATCTGCAGATACAACAATTCGGAACCTTTGAGATGTTAACTAAATCACCAAGGGTTCAGAGCCAAATCATGGAGCTAGGATTCAAACCCAGTCTTACCTGATCCAAAGCCTGTGTACTCTTGATTACTGCTTCCCACTTTGTGCTATACTTAGGGACTTACTCATTGAAGCCACCAGCATTACACTAATATAGAAATCATTCTGAGCAAGGAATAGAAAGTAAGCAATATCATAGAGGCATGGTGTGTGCAGGGAGAGTGAACAATTCAGGTCTTTGGAGGATAGATATTAGACAGAAGAAGAATGACTGGAAAGGTCATTTAGGACCATGAATACCAGGCACGGAGTTTCAACTCTCAGTGATGGAGATCCCCTGAGACAAGGGAGGTCATAAGTGAAACCTATCCCATTTAAACCTAAAAAAAAATGTTTGTAGTTTCCATTAGAAATATGAGCAGAAAGAATTTTGGATCATGGATGGCTAACTGCCCTCCCCTGTTAAATAAATATGTTTGGTTTTAAGTGGAATATACACACTCCCAGGCTCACACATATGCACACTTGCACACACAAACACGCACACATACACACTTGCATGCCTGCAAAGCACACACACTGTTCACACACATGTGCACACACTTATTCACACTTGTGAGTTCACACACTCACCATTTTCTCCTCAAGCAGTGTTAGATGTTATCTAAACAATCTTCTAACTGTATGTTTATATAGCTACCTATTCATTTCTAGAACTGCATCTGTTTGGACACCTGGCTTATATTTTTTGTGAGGAAGAAAAACTAGAGTGCATGGCCGAATACTTATATTCTCATTGCCTCTGTGCTCTCTGTTTCCCCTTCTTTGCCTCGTGGAAGTAAGTCAGAAATGGAAGGGGCATAACTCAAGGAAAGAGAGAAGGTACATCTTTTTCACTTCTCTGTCTTCTTTTCTTCTTATTCTTTAAACACTTTCTCCTGTGGGTCTCCACAAACTCTCCTCAGGTGGGTTCAGAAGGTCCTGAGAGCTGCCAAACTTCCCCTCCAGTAAGAAACTTGTGCAAAAGGCCAGCTGCTTCCCAGAAGGATGTGACAGATGGCAAGATCACCGTGCAGGGCTCGGATGGCTCACTCAGGTGGAGAGGCATCAGGGAGCTGGAAGCAGAGCTCTGGAAATTATTCCTGTCCTGCTTCAGCTTCTCATATTAACAATTCCACACCATTCCAAGCTGTGAATTTGGGAGGTTGCAGAGCCCAGAGGCATGCTTTTTTTTTCTCCTGAAAGAGCAAATCTGTTTGAGTTCTCTAAAGCCACCATGTCATTGGGGATATTGTCTTTATTGCACTGTACACTATTTTCTAGCGTTCACTGATGCCTAACTCAGTCTAATTTTCTCACCTGGGTGTGATGCTGACTTACCAATGGTAATGCCAGAGTAACCTCAACCAGCTTATAAAGGGGGCTCTTCAACAACCACAGTGCAGCCAGAGCCAAGATGGCACGTGGAATGACATGCCTGGTGTGTGGCCCGATGTGATAGTTTAGACTTTGCAACTGGCCTGATGGAGGAATGGCAAGTGTGGAGTGCTCAGAAATCATAGCTTGGTTAGAGATAACAAATATTTCCCCTATAGGATACGTTGTTTGTTTGTTGTTTGTTCTTCCTTCCTCCCAAGAGCCACGAGGCAATGCCATGCAGGCAGCTTTACTCTCAGATACCATCACTGGATGGGAAAGCGTGACAAGGCAGATGTTGAAGTTCCACATCTAACCTTTACCTTCAAAGAACAGAAAAAGAAGCAAATACCAACCCCCTTATCACGGTAGGGTTAATTAGGCTAACATTAGCATCTGTACAAGTTACTAGATTGAAGATGCTTACTGCCAGAAAGCAGGAATTCTGTTTAACTGTTTATTTCTTGTTAGTGAGATGCTGACTACCATAGTTTTTCTGTGTCCAGTAGTTGTACCCTGTCTCTTTGTCACCAAAGGAACATCAGCAGAAAAACAAGTGACTAACACCCCCCAGGGTAGCACCTAGAAACCTGTATCAAGAGGATGAGCATCTGTGTTAAATTTCAGACCCTTGGTATTTGAAGAAGCTCCACAACAGAGCCTTGATGTGCTTTTTGCCCCAAAGTTGGGTGACATTGAGCTTGAACAGTGTACATATACATATGAGAAGATTTTACTAACATATGTTCCAAGACGCCTGGAAAAGTTAGAGCACAATTCATGGACTTGGAAAAGTTCTGTCTATATTAGATTTTTTTAATGCTTAGCTAAGTGGCCTCCAAGTGGATCAAACCCACAACTTTGGCAACAGTATAACTATAGTCTACCTAAAAGACTTTCATATTCTTTTCTACATAGGCGCATCTGAGGAACTTGATAAACTGCAGATTCTAGGGCCTCACTCTAGAGTCTCTGATTCAGCCAGTCTGAAGTGGGGCCCAAGAATCTGCATCCCAGTAAGCCTCCCAGGAGATTCTGATGCAGTAGTCTTGAAACCAAACCCAGAAATAATGTTAATTGATGCAAATGCCGATTTGAAAGTTTGAAGTCTTCTTTGAGGTTACAGAGAGGACTACATCTCATCATGGGTTAATCTTATTTGCCACGATGAAAGTGGGAAAGAGAAAGAAAGTAGGAAAATGACAAAGAGAGAAAGTGGGATGTTTTACATTGGGTTCCCCGGAGGCCGAGGCTGAGACAGGAATTCTTGTGCAGGCGAAAGGGGTGAGGGAGGCAAGCTAGCAGACGAGAAGGAGCTAATCAGAGAGGGGGTCTCCGCTGGGGTCTAGCCTCAGCCTGACCCCTCAGGGAGCTCTAGGGCATGAGTCACACACACATTTTGAGGCCAGGTCTCAGTTTCCTGTAACCCCGTATCACTTCGTCTATGGCTGTGGGCTACCCCTGGATGTGGGGCTCTAGCTCCCAGGCGTCTCTGTTTGGGGTGGTTCCTTCCAGCAGGGAACAATATTCTGGAGGAAGAAGCAGCTGTGAGCTTACCCAGCCAACACTTCCGGCCAGTGGGGGAAGGGTGCACCAGCCCAATAAAGGACATTTTGGTGGAGTACCAACAGCATCAGATACAGGGAGGAAAGGAAGTAGGGGAATGAGAAAAAGAATGATAAATAAACACTTCTCAACTAAGGATGATCCAAACGAAAGTTCTACTGTTCCAGTCAACAACCCGAATGGCACTAAAAAGCCAACAAGTCACTTTCTGTGGTACATTCCACTGAGTGTTCACAAATTGCAGCAACCTTGAGCATCTGCAGACTTGACGCTAGTGTCTAGATAGCTGCCTCCAGAGTAATCTGTGGTTATAAGGGCACGAAGGTACAGGAGGAGATGAGACCACACACCAAATCACAGAATCTTAGAGATGAACAACTGGCCAGTCCAACAATTCCTCTCTGAAGCACAGGCCATTATACTCAACTTCGTGCCATCTGCAAATGTAGTAAACACACATTTTTACCACAGTTAAACTAAAATGTAGTATATCAATCAAGACCACTGATTAAATCAAAATTTCAAAACCCTTTGTGTAGGATAAAGCACCACTAGGATAAACCAATCCAAGTCGTATTTTCCATCTTACCCAAAATTCCATGAATTATTTTGTCCAATAAATGCCTTCTGAAATCAAAGATGCCATTACTATCCCATTTCTCTATCACTCCAATTGCTTCATTTTAGAAGGAAATTAATTGGATGGTATCAATGAGTCAACATTTGCTTCAAGTATCAATGCTTTTTTAAAAACAGGTGTTAATAAACCACAGATATGATCATTTATTCAAAAAACATTGCCAGGTTTTGATAGTATTTTACTGAACAAAAAATTTTAGAAATTCCACCATTTGCCCCTTTTTAAAAGCATGTCATATACCCATCTACAGTGCTTTGGTAAGTCTTTCTACCACCACAATTTCTAAAAGGGCACCAGACTAACACTATGGTGTTCTCTGCATGATCTTCCAGTATCTTACCATTTAATTCCTCTGAGACTTTACCCACATAAAGCTAACAGATTTTTCTTTACAATTTATTTGCTCATCTAACCTGGGCCTCTACATCCTCTTAATGATCTTTGTTCTGACTAGTCAAGCTTGAAGATGGTCTTGTAGGGTCTAAATAATTTCTCTATTACCTTGAAGATGGTCAAAGTAGGGTCTAAATAATATCTCTATTACCTTGGGCATATATCTATTGGAGCACTTACAGATGCACTTATCTTTTTCGTATTCTCCTTGCTCTACAGAGAGCAAGAAGGCCTTTGGGTTGTATGCAACTCTTATTGAAACTTACTTTTCACCCTGGACTTTAGCTTTCCTGATACTCTTCTCCAGATGCACTTCCTGCTCCCGTGTGCATCTGGGCCAAGGCCTCCCTCCATTTCTGTAGATGCCCTTCTACTAGATGACTTTATCAGAGGGCTTCTTTTTGGCTGCATTGTTAACTTTAGCTATCACGTAATTATGCTCGTTTGTGTTAGGTTGTTACAAATTCTACTTTTCAAAGATTCCTCTAGAGCCACATGAACTTTTGACTTTCCTGACCATGCAACAAGGCTTGCCCTTGTTATAAACTCTAGGCAATGTATTTCCTAAAGCCTAAGATATAGTATTGAGTGTCTCCTATGATTTTTTTATTTAGTATCTCAAATGATTTGACTACTTCCTACAAAAGTCCCTATCACGTCTCTATCACAAACAGTTCTTTCATAATTTGGTCCAGAATATTGTTTTCTTTCCTTGCTTCTTCATCTTTCTGAGTTGTCAGCAAGTCTAGAATTTATCAGATGCCCTGCCTTTGGTAGAATAAGACTTCAGCAGACATTCCGACGGGTGTACTTTCCCTTCTCTTCAAGGCCAGTTTTGTAATCTGCGTTCGGAAACCTTTATCCATATCCTCTGTCTGGTCTGTTGGTCTGCAGAATCCTTCAAGAATAATATCACTTCTAATTCTCTTTTATCTTATCCTCCCTGAGAGGAAAATTTGCAGTGTCCATTCTTTGTGCAGGAGGGAAAAGGACGTTTTGAGTCATAGCTGTTGTCACCTGGGTTTCCATGTGCTGCTGAATATCTGAATGCTCAAAAGAGAGGGAACTCAAAGGTCAATAAAATCTATTTGTTTGGACAAAGCAGCAAAAAGATCACTTGTCTTTTTCTCTTGAAAGTTCCCCATACCAATGACAACCTCTGTCCCAGGTTGTACTAAAACATACACTTATCTAATAAAAGTAGAATTAATTGAAGTATTATACATAGGAAAACAGAGTTATTAAGAATAGGAGCTTTGAAGCCCTGAGCTGACTTGACGGTGATTCCCAGCTGCAGTGCCTATGCTGTGTGTCACTGATAATTTCTCTAAGTCTTAGATGTTAATCTATAAAATGGATTTATTAGTAGTACCTATCTCATGGGATCGCTGTGAAAATTATTTTTAAAAGGCTGACCCCAGTACCTGGATTTCAATAAATGTATTTATTTAATAAAAACCAATTAACAATTGCTTAGTATGAACCAAGAAATATTCTCTATATTGTTATTATAACAGTGAACAAGTATAAAATTCCTGGCCTCACTAGGAGGGAGTAAGATGCAAACCATAAAATCATCCATACATAAAACGTATATAAGTTATGGCCAAGAGTAAATGCAATAAAAATACATAAAACGAGAACCAGAAATAAACTATGTATGTGAGGGAAGGGCCACTACTTTAGCTAGGATGGTCAGGAAAAGCTTAAGACTTCTCTGAACAGGGGCCATTTCAGTTGAGCCCTAATGATGAGAAAGCACCAGCAATACAAAAATCTGAGAGAAAAGTATTCTAGACAGAGGGATGGGCAAGTGCGGATAATAGTAAACTACTGCTCAGTACATGTGTTTCCCTTAAATAGATTTTGGCCAAGTGGTTGACATGATTTTATATTTTCTGTTTGGGCATTATCAATTTTCACTTAGAAATGAGCAGATTCCTCTTGATCATCCTCTGTAATGCCATTCAATCAATCATCGATATTTTAAGCTTCTGCAAAGTGCAAGTTGATGATTTACACACCCATGTTTTATCGCTGCGAGACTGTGGCTGAATGACATGTAGATGAATTTGACTCTGGAAACCATGTCCCTTCAATTACCTGTTAAATGCCTCTTTTTACACCCAACCTGCTGACAAAAATGAGAAAGCAAACAAATGAGATGAGTTGCAGTGAGGACACAGGAAGCCAAGAGAGCAGAGTATCTAATTGGAAGAGCACAGGAGAATGTTTAAAATAAGTTTCAGAATAGCGATAAGGATGAAGATGATGTTATCTCTTGGATAGAAGAAGCTATTAAAATACACCAGAATGTTTTGAATCACTTAATCAGAAAGCCCTTTTCCTGAGAACTGTCTTTTGTCTGTGTGCCATGTACAAACATAAATATTTTGGATTTCCTGCATCCTTCACCCTGATAATGGGCTCTTAACTATAAGCTCTTCCCACCTCAAAGAAAAAGCTAAAAACAATGATAAAACATGAAAGATAGATGTAATGTCTTTTCCAGATGAATTATTGAATCCCACAAATAGTTTTTAGTGTTATTCCTTTTCTAGCTCTTGTTTTTTTAAATAGGAGATTTTACGTTTTTTTATATATAATACATGATGCATCCTGGATTTAGAGCATAACACATAAAGTAAACATGTACACAAGAGCTGAACTTAGGTAAAAGAAATAAGCTTTTTGAAAATTTCATGTGAATTTCTTTTAAGACGCCACATAATTGTACCCTTTTGTTTATATATAAATTTTCATCTCACATTTAATATTTGAAAAATTCTTAAAGAAATAATTTCATAAGATACTTTTATAAAATGTTCATTTAAGGCTTAAACACTTTTAAATTCTTAAGAGCAATAGGAGTAATTGTGTCTACATGTTTTTTAACAAGATAATTTATGTTGAAATCAAAAAACAAAAAAGAACCCTTATGTTAACAGGCCTATCTAGGAAAAAATTTAAACTATGCATTTTTTTTTAAATGATAATTAAAACAAATAATTTGACAGAAAGTTCTTCTGTTGTTATGGGAATAAAGTTTCAGGAGATGTTTACGTACTTATGAGATTTTAAATAACATTTTCTGGATCCTAACAGAGATGTGTCAATCATTTGAATCACAATAAACCAGAAGTTCTCCTTTGTGTTAAACAAATAAACCAAAATGAAATTCTACTTGGGCAAAGGGTGAAATTAAGTTGAAGTGACCATATTCATGAATAAAATCACTATGAGGTACAATTAAATGCATTTTTGCTGCTATTATAAACATGACAAATTTTTCCATTATACCTATATTTTAATTTATAATTGGAAATTGAAATCCTAGTACTCCAGTTGATCCCATCCAGAGTTTTACTTTGAAGTTTGACCTCAGAATTTGCGCAATAATATCAAGTAGCTGATAAAATTTCAGGGAAAATTGTGTAATAATAGCACTCCTGTAGAACTCTTACACAGCCCTGAGTCTTGTATACCAACCCGGCTTTGCTTTCCATAAGGATATAATACCCCTATCTATTTGAACCTCATGTTACCAAGGCACTAAAATACAAATCTGGTTTAATTAAATGGCCAAGACCAAGAGAAAGGATCCAGTCAATATGAATAATATTCCTGCTTCTCTCTCCAAAACAAAATAGACTGCTTGAGTGTTTTATGTCCAGGCACAGAAAGCCAGTGAGTGCCGGATTCTGATAATTCAAGGGTTAAAAAGGACAAAATTGTCATTCATGTATGAGAGAAGCTGCTATCAGCTTGCTTACTGACCTTATGTGTGCTCATGGGTAAGATGCACTTTACTTATAATAAGATGAGAAATGGATTTATCTGGCTAAACCCTTAGAGGAATCTGATGGTCTCATTAGTAAGGTGGCTTCCTAGCCATCAACACAGCCTCCCCTTACCAAGGAAACAGCTGCTAATCAAATGTGCTTCTGGAGAACTACAACAGGATTTGACACTACATTTCGAAATAATGATGGTCAAGTAGGGCTTGATTTATCCTGTGTCGTGCTTTTAGTCTCTTTATTGATTCCTACAAAATAAAGATGGCCGTGCCTATTACCGAATCTGAAATAATTGGAAACGGTGTTATTTACATATGATTTCATTTTTGCAGAAGTTGGGGAGTGGGTGGGGAGGGGGTGGCAGGCAAGGGGAGAAGGGTCCTTTGAACAGCTGCCTTTGGAAGAAATGTTCGGCAATAAACTGCCTCCAGTGTTTGTCTAAAATAAATAAATAAATAAATGCCGCGTCGGGTGAATCACATCAAAATCTCAAGACAATTCCAAGATGAACCAACTCGGAGAGTAAATGACCTATTCATCTGGGTGATAAAGTTCCAGCCAAAATATTCTCTGGGCCCGAGACGTGATTCATTAGAAATATGTGCATGGTGGGGCGCTCCTCTCTCTATCTGGCAGAGTCCGGTCTGCACACTGATAAGAAGCAAATGCAAATGTCCTGATAAGAACTGAATGCAAATATTTATGATATGATATTCCCTGGGAATTATGTGCAGATAAAACAAAGTGTATTATTTTCCTGCTTCTCTTTCAGGTTTGCCAAAATGCCCTTTTTCACTTTTGGAATTTGCATTTCTTCAAAATTGATTCGGCTTGCGTATTATGTTAAGCTATTTGTTTGCTAAGGATGGTAATTAGTTACTGTAATTACAGCAATGACAGTTGCTAAATTGTTTTTAAAGCATTACAGTGGGCCTGTGCCAGAAGATTGCAGTATTTTTTTGGATTTAAGCAGAGGCTGGAAAAACTCCCACTCTAGGGCCAGCATGGGATTTTCAACTACAAAGCTGCTTTTCCTGATTGAAATTTTTTTTTAAGTCATTAATTTGCCTTGATTGCAAGTGCTAACTTTACATTTAGGTTTATTCACATATCACAGAAATATTAGTGATAGTGGACTTTGGTGTAAAAGAGACATGGGGACACCCATCGTAAATAAAAGTGAAGGCTGATAGCAGAGGAAAAATGGTACAACTATTACTTGGAGGCTGTTAATTAAACTTTTTAGCCTGTTTTTAGATAAATTGAAAACAATTAAAAATGTTTCTCTGAAAGCTCTTCCCAAACTTTTCTGAGGGCTCCTGGTTAAAATGAGTAATGTGGAAAAAAATAGTTTCGCTATACTCCTCTATGTTTGACATGTGGAAATTTCCAAAAAAAAAAAAAAAACAGGGAAAAGGGTTATTTACCCAAATACTTCTTACAGATTTAGTTTAAAAGAAAATCATTGAGGAGGAGAGACTTGAGCTGTAGTGCATATCCAAGATGGTTCAGATGATTGATGTTTTATATTAGCGTCCATTAAAGACAGGTTAAAGGCAGAGAATGTGGTTCTCTCCGCTGTCTGTTGTTCCAAGACTGATACTACTTTCTAAAGTCTAGAAAATTCACGTGAGCTCAGTTTGTCCGCAGCCACTTGAAGTCAAAATAATCCAAACTATGGATGTATAGGGGAAGGTTGCAGAGTTTTATACTCATATATCCCCACTCACAAATCCTTCATAAATAATAAATACTACTACCTTTTAAATGTTGAGCTTGCTCTGCTGGAGGAAATTAGTTACTTTCATAACAACGACAGTCATAATAGTAGCTAGCATTTCTTGAGATCTTTGCACATTCCAGGCACGGTGCCGAGCACTTTATACGTATTCTCTCAACAACTTACAGGGCATTATCATTATCGCCTCCATTTTACAGGAAGAGATTCTGGGGCTTAGAGATGTTAGAACTTCCCAAAGTCACACTTCTGGTAAAAATCGAACATGGAATACAAACCCCAGGCAGCCTAAGTTCACAGCCTGTGCTCTCAATGTGAGAGGATGTGACTTTGTATTTGAATGTAAATAAATACATAATCTTTTAAAGCCTTGACCTCCTCCTTTAATCAAAAACTAAACTGAAAGCTAAAGCACATAGGAAGATGTCAGAAATCAAATTCTCATTTCAAAGCTTTTTCTCCTGACATTTTATTCGATTTCCTTGTTATAGGTATAAATATGATTTCCTTGATAATGACTCCAAAAGTACTAGTACTTGATGAGAAGTCTGATGTTTTACACAAGGAATAGCCTCCTAGGAGTTGACTACTTTTGCTCCAAAAAAGACTCAACAACTTAGTTTGAATATTTATCATCATTTGAGAACTATAAATCCCAGTTTGTGTAATATGGTTCTTATATTTATATGAATACAGATGAAATTGATAAGTAGGCATTTTGTCACATTTTGAAATTGTTCTGAAACATATCTCATGCTGTGTATACTTATGTATGATCCTCATTCTATAACAGCTGCTTCATGCATGACCCCAGGTACATATCCCCAGTGTGGGATGCAAGTATCTCACATGGGTACACACACATGAAAGCACAGATCAATAAAACTTACACAAGTGATGTCTCCAATTAATATACTCAAAAATCCCTCTATCATTCCTGATATACTTTTACCCCCTCCAAGCTGGGCATTATCTCTTCAGCTTCCCAACCACATGGCACTATAATTTTAGCCCTTATACCACTAATCATGGTGCCTTATATGAACCCGGCTCACTGTGTATCTATCTGTCTCCTCCAGCAGCCTAGACACTCTTTGAAGACTGGGTCTTTTGTATCTCCTGGATCTAGCACAGAGCTTATTACATAGTAAATACCTGATAAAGACTTACTGAATGAGGGAATTCCCTGGCGGTCCACTGGTTAGGACTTGCTGGGGCCCAGGTTCAATCCCTGGTCAGGGAACTAAGATCCCACAAGCCCTGCAGCACAGCCAAAAAAGAAAAAAAGGCCATGCTCCCCATGCCTCAGACCAGCCTGCTTCTTCATTTATTATCCCCAATCTGCCAGCCCTAGCTTTGGGGAGGCGGGTGTGAGGCGTGTTCACCAGTCTCCTCGCGTGGCTGCCTTGCCAAACCTCGGCAACTCAGCGTTTGGCTTGCTGCCCATTGTGCAAAACAGAACTGGTTCAGGAAGGCCCCAGTGCTAGATGAGTAAGACATGACCAGAAAGGTCTGGACTCAAAGAGGGCTAAAAATCCTCAATAGAAACTCTCCGGTAGTTAAGCAGCACGGAGCAACAAATGAGTACAGACTCCCCAGTCAGAAATAGATTTCCAGAGAGGATCTTCAAGATGGTGGAGGAGTAAGACATGGAGATCACCTTCCTCCCCACAAATACATCAAAAATACATCTACACGTGGAACAACGCCTACTGAACACATACTGAATGCTGGCAGAAGACCTCAGACTTCCCAAAAGCCATGTGGCTGAGAGAGTCTTGGTGCTCTGGACGGATGTCAGGCCTGAGCCTCTGAGAGGAGAGCAGAGTTCAGGACACTGGACCACCAGAGACCTCCCGGCCCCACATAATCTCAATTAGCGAGAGCTCTCCCAGAGATCTCTGTCTCAATGCTAAGACCCACCTCCACTCAACAACCAGCAAGCTCCAGTGCTGGACACCCCATGCCAAACAACTAACAAGATAGGAACACAACCCCACCCATTAGCAGAGAGTCTGCCTAAAATCATAATAAGTTCACAGACACCCCAAAACACACCACTGGATGCAGTCCTGCCCACAAGAAAGACAAGATCCAGCCTTATCCACCAGAACACAGGCACCAGTCCCCTCCACCAGGAAGCCTACACAACCCACTAAACCAACCTCAGCCACTGAGGGCAGACAACAAAAACAACAAGAACTACACAAACCTGCAGCCTGCGAAAAGGAGACCCCAGATGCAGTACGTTAAGAAAAATGAGAAGACAGAGAAATACACAACAGATGAAGGAGTAAGGTAAAAACCCAAAGCCCAAACAAAAGAAGAGGAAATAAGCAGGCTACCTGAAAAGAATTCAGAGTAATGATAGTAAAGATGATCCAAAATCTTGGAAATAGAATAGAGAAAATAAAAGAAATCTTTAACAAGGACCTAGACAAACTAGAGAGCAAACAAACAATGATGAACAACACAATAAATAAAATTAAAAATTGTCTGGAAGGGATCAATAGCAGAATAACTGAGGCAGAACAATGGATAAGTGACCTGGAAGATAAATTAGTGGAAATAACTACCGCAGAGCAGAATAAAGAAAAAAATAATGAAAAGAATTTAGGACAGTCAGAGACTGTCTTGGGGACAACACTAAATGCACCAACATTCAAATTATAGGCATCCCAGAAGAAGAAGAGAAAAAAAAAGAGACCGAGAAAATATTTGAAGGGATTACAGTTGAAAACTTCCCTAATATGGAAAAGGAAACAGTCAATCAAGTCCAGGAAGCACAGAGAGTCCCATACAGGATTAATCAAAGGAGAAACATGCCAAGACACATACAAACCAAATTATCAAAAATTAAATACAAAGAAAAAATATTGAAAGCAGGAAGGGAAGAGCAACAAATAACATACAAGGGAATCCCCATAAGGTTAACAGCAGCTCTTTCAGCAGTAACTCTACGAGCCAGAAGGGAG
>NW_006771143.1:3524474-3588946 GCF_000442215.2 Lipotes vexillifer
TGACATATTTAAAGTGATGAAAGGGAAAAACCTACAACCAAAATTACTCTACCCAGCAAGGGTCTCATTCAAATTTGACAGAGAAATTAAAAACTTTACAGACAAGCAAAAGCTAAGAGAATACAGCCCCACAAAAGCAGCTTTACAAGAAATGCTAAAGGAACTTCTCTAGGCAGGAAACACAAGAGAAGGAAAACACCTACAATAACAAACCCAAAACAATTAAGAAAACGATAATAGGAACATACATATCAATAACTACCTTAAATGTAAATGGAGTAAATGCTCCAACCAAAAGACATAGACTGACTGACTGGATACATAAACAAGACCCACATATATGCTGTCTACAAGAGACCCACTTCAGACCTACGGACACATACAGACTGAAAGTCAGGTGATGGAAAAAGATATTCCATGCAAATGGAAATCAAAAGAAAGCTGGAGTAGCAATTCTCATATCAGCCAAAACAGACTTTAAAAGAAAGACTATTACAAGAGACAAAGAAGGACACTACATAATGATCAAGGGATCAATCCAAGAAGAAGATATAACAATTGTAACTATATATGCACCCAACATAGGAGCACCTCAATACAAAAGGCAAATGCTAACAGCCATAAAAGGGGAAATTGACAGTAACACAATAACAGTAGGGGACTTTTAACACCTCACTTTCAATAATGGACAAATGAACCAAAATGAAAATAAATAAGGAAACACAAGCTTTAAATGACACATTAAACATAATGGATTTGATTGATATTTATGGGACATTCCATCCAAAAACAACAAAATACACTTTCTTCTCAAGTGCTCATGAAACATTCTCCAGGAGAGATCATATCTTGGGTCACAAATCAAACCTTTGAAAATTTAAGAAAATTGAAATTGTATCAAGTACCTTTTCCAACCACATGCTGTGAGATTAGATATCAATTATAGGAAAACATCTGTAAAAAACACAAACACATGGAGACTAGAAAATACATTACTAAATAACCAAGAGATTACTGAAGAAATAAAAGAGGAAATCAAAAAATACATAGAAACAAATGACAATGAAAACATGACGACCCAAAACCTATGGGGTGCAGCAAAAGCAGTTCTAAGAGCAAAGTTTATAGCAATACAATCCTACCTCAAGACACAAGAAATATCTCAAATAAACAACCTAACCTTACACCTAAAGCAATTAGAGAAAGAAGAACAAAACCCCCCCCAAAATTAGCAGAAGGAAAATCATAAAGATCAGATCAGAAATAAATGAAAAAGAAATGAAGGAAACAATAGCAAAGATCAATAAAACTAAAAGCTGGTTCTTTGAGAAGATAAAACAAAACTGAAAAACCATTAGCCAGACTCAACAAGAAAAAAAAGGGAGAAGACTCAAATCAACAAAATTAGAAACGAAAAAGGAGAAGTAACAGCTGACACTGCAGAAATACAAAGGAACATGAGAGATTACTACAAGCAACTACATGCCAATAACATGGACAACCTGGAAGAAATGGACAAATTCTTAGAAAAGCACAACCTTCTGAGACTGAACTAGGAAGAAATAGAAAATATAAACAGACCAATCACAAGCACTGAAATTGAAACTGTGATTAAAAATCTTCCAACAAACAAAAGCCCAGGACCAGATGGCTTCACGGGTGAATTCTATGAAACATTTAGAGAAGAGCTAACACCTATCCTTCTCAAACTCTTCCAAAATATAGCAGAGGAAAGAGCACTCCCAAACTCATTCTACGAGGCCACGATCACCCTGATACTAAAACCAGACAAAGATGTCACAAAGAAAGAAAACTACAGGCCAATATCACTGATGAACACAGATGCAAAAATCCTCAACAAAATACTAGCAAACAGAATCCAATAGCACATTAAAAGGATCGTACACCATGATCAAGTGGGGTTTATGCCAGGAATGCAAGGATTCTTCAATATACACATATCAATCAATGTGATAAACCATACTAACAAAATGAAGGAGAAAAACCATATGATCAACTTCACAAATGCTGAAAAAGCTTTTGACAAAATTCAACACCCATTTATGATAAAAACCCTCCAGAAAGTACACATAGAGGGAACTTTACCTCAACATAATAAACACCATATATGACCAAGCCACAGCCAACATCCTTCTCATTGGTGAAAACTGAAACCATTTCCACTAAGATCAGGAATAAGACAAGGTTGTCCACTCTCACCACTCTTCTTCAACATAGTTTTGGAACTTTTAGCCAGAGCAATCAGAGAAGAAAAAGAAATAAAAGGAATCCAATTCAGAAAAGAAGAAGTAGAACTGTCACTGTTTGTAGATGACATGATGCTATACACAGAGAATCCTAAAGATGCTACCAGAAAACTACTAGAGCTAATCAATGAATTTGGTAAAGTAGCAGGAAACAAAATTAATGCACAGAAATCTCTTGCATTCCTATACACTAATGATGAAAAATCTGAAAGAGAAATTAAGGAAGCACTCCCACTTACCACTGCAACAAAAAGAATAAAATACCTAGGAATAAACCTACCTAAGGAGACAGAAGACCTGTATGCAGATAACTATAAGACACGGATGAAAGAAATTAAAGATGATACAAACAGATGGAAAGATATACCATGTCCTTGGATTGGAAGAATCAACATTGTGAAGATGACCATACTACCCAAAGCAATCTACAGATTCAATGCAATCTTTATCAAACTACCAGTGGCATTTTTCACAGAACTAGAACAAAACATTGCACAATTTGTATGGAAACACAAAAGACCCCGAATAGCAAAAGCAATCTTGAGAAAAAAAAAAAGAGCTGGAGGAATCAGGCTCCCTGACTTCAGACTATACTACAAAGCTACAGTAATGAAGAAAATATGGTACTGGCACAAAAATAGAAATATAAATCAATGGAACAGGATAGAAAGCCCAGAGATAAACCCATGCACATATGGTCACCATATTTTTGATAAAGGAGGCAAGAATATACAATGGAGAAAAGACAGCCTCTTCAATAAGTGGTCTGGGAAAACTGGACAGCTACATGTAAAACAATGAAATTAGAACACACCCTAACACCATACACAAAAATAAACTCAAAATGGATTAAAGACCTAAATGTAAGGCCAGACACTATAAAAATCTTAGAGGAAAACACAAGCGCAGAACACTCTATGACATAAATCACAGCAAGATCCTTTTTGATCCACCTCCTAGAGAAATGGAAATAAAAACAAAATAAATGGGACCTAATGAAACTTAAAAGCTTTTGCACAACAAAGGAAACCATAAAGAAGGCAAAAAGACAATCTTCAGAATGAGAGAAAATATTTGCAAATGAAGCAACTGACAAAGGATTAATCTCCAAAATATACAAGCAGTTCATGCAGCTCAATATCAAAAAAACAAACCACCCAATCCAAAAATGGGCAGAAGACCTAAATAGACATTTCCCCAAAGAAGATATGCAGATTGCCAACAAACACATGAAAAGATGCTTAACATCACTAATCATTAGAGAAATGCAAATCAAAACTACAATGAGATATCGCCTCACACCGGTCAGAATGGCCATCATCAAAAAAATCTACAAACAAGAAATGCTGGAGAGGGTGTGGAGAAACGGGAACCCTCCTACACTGCTGGTGGGAATGTAAATTGCTACAGCCACTATGGAGAGCAGTATGGAGGTTCCTTAAAAAACTAAAATTAGAACTACCATATGACCCAGCAATCCCACTACTGGGCATATACCCTGAGAAAACCATAACTCAAAAAGAGTCATGTACCACAATGTTCATTGCAGCACTATTTACAATAGCCAGGACATGGAAGCAACCTAAGTGTCCATTGACAGATGAATGGTTAAACAAGATGTGGCACATATATACAATGGAATATTACTCATCCATAAAAAGAAACGAAATTGAGTTACTTGTAGTGAGATGGATGGACCTAGATTCTGTAATACAGAGTGAAGTAAGTCAGAAAGAGAAAAACAAATACTGTATGCTAACACATATATATGAAATTTAAAAAAATGGTTCTGAAGAAGTTAGGGGCAGGACAGGAGTAAAGATGCCGACGTAGAGAATGGACTTAAGTACACGTGGAGGGGGAAGGGTAGGTTGGGACAAAGTGAAAGAGTAGCATGGACATATATACACTACCAAATGTAAAATAGATAGCTAGTGGGAAGCAGCTGCATAGCACAGGGAGATCAGCTCGGAGCTTTGTGACCACGTAGAGGAGTGGGATAGGGAGTATGAGAGGGAGACGCAAGTGGGAGGGGATATGCTGATAAAAGTATTCGTATAGCTGATTCACTTTGTTTGTTATACAGCAGAAAATAACACAACAATGTAAAGCAATTATACTCCAATAAAGATGTTAAAAAAAAAAAAAAAAGGCTTACTGAATGAATAAGCACTGGACCCATTCATACAACTCCAAAATTTCAGTGGCACACACAGTGAGCCTTGATGTCTCACCCATGGGCCTACAGTGTACCTAGGACACCTGTGCTGCAGACTGGGGCTCAGCTGGGTCTGTATACTCTCTCAGTTTGGGTCCAGGTTAGAGAGGCACAGCTACCTAGGGCATGTTTTTCTCATGTGAAGGTCAGAAGCTGCCAGATGGGTAAGTGGAAATATGTGATGTCTTTTAAAGCCTAGACTCAGAACTAGTACCTTTTATTTTTATCCACATTTTATTCTCCAAAGCAGTGAAGAGCCAAGCCCAAAATCAATGTGTGGGCAAACTCTTCCCATGAAACTGTGGGGCGTAGATGGTGGGAGAGGGGTAAATGATTACTGAATAATAATATAAACCACAAACAACAAATATTCATAGAGTAAAAAGTTTACATTTCTTTAATGTAAGACTTCTAAAACCTCTAAAAGAGAAAAGAAAGGTGGACAACTGCTACATTATATCAAGACCCTGGAAACCATTTCATGATTTCCATTGATAATTATTTTTTAATTCAATAAACTGACATGAATTTTCTTTGTTCAGCATTAACATAACAAGCTACAGCTTCGTGCTTTTCTCATTTTATCCTTTGTACGTCTGGAGAAGTAATCAACCCTCTTCTTCCATACTTGAGGACCATTAGTCAATTGTTTGCTATGTTCTCTCCTCCAGGCTGTCGTTTCTTTCATCTTCCCGTCTACATTTCACTTGTCAAACCATAACCCACCTTTGTGGCTCTTCTTTGGGACTCTCCCCAATCCATGTGGAGCCAAAAGCTATATCCAAATCTCTTCTTACCATCGATCAGTCAAAACTGGAAAGGGAATCTTATTTCCTTAGAGAAAGATGTTGGCAAATTTCCAGCTGAAGAGAAACATATGGGTTCACACTCCCACTCCCACATTTTCCTAACCCCCACTGCAATCTGCAAACATATCAGAGTCAATTTGACTAAACTGTATTGGATCAAAGAGGAGCTCCAAAGAGTGTGAAGTCAGGCTTCAAATATCAGCTAAGCTCAGTTTGGTTACAGAAAGGAAAACATCCCTCCTGGAGTGAGACATCTTTCTTGTCCAGACGTTCAAAGAGTGTTATTCATTACGAAGTTTATGGTGCCCGCACTGGGAGCACAGTTCATTACGTCAGAATTCCTGCCCATTTACAAGGAAGGTCTCCTGTTAGCCTCGTGATTTCCATGGCAGATTCAGCCTCAGAGAATATAAAATAGATCATTAGATGCTCCCTAGCTGCCCTTGGTCATATGGTGACTGTAAACACTTATCCCAGAGCCTGGAACTTTTAAGATTTTCATTTAAGTTTTCAAATTAGGAGGGTAATTTATTTTGCGTTCTGGAAAGCAAGATTTAGTCACCCTTTTTTCATGTAATTCACCTGTTTAACCAAATTCCACTGAAGTAGAGAGTTGATATGTTAATGTAAGGGAAAAAAAATCACACTTTGGAACATAATTTATTATAACTGGTGGTGAGATGAAATGAAAGGGCATCTCAAATTCAAACTTTTATCAGTAATTCATATACTCAAGCTCCAGATCACAAAATAGGGACCACATGGCATATTAGTCAGGGTTCTCCAGAGAAACAGAACTGATAGGATATGTAAATATACAGAGAGAGATTTATTTTAAGGAATTGGCTCATGCAATTGTTAGAGCTGGCAAGCCTGAAATATACAGAGCAGACTGGCAGGCTGGAGACCAGGGAATAGGTGATATTGCAGCTCAGACCCAAAAGTAGTCTAGAGGCAGAACCTCCCCCTTACTCAGGGGACCTCAGTCTTTTTTCTAAGGATGAGGCCTGCCCACATTATGGAGAATAATCTGCAATCTGCTTTACTTAAATGTTAATTTCTTTAAAAAAAAAAATCCTTCACAGCTACATCTAGACTGGTTTTTGACCAAATATCTTGGTATCATGGCCTAGCCAAGTTGACTTATAAAATTAACCATCACACATGGCTTACAATGATCTTTACTCTATCATTTACTTGATCAATAGGCACCTACTGAACATCTACTACATGCTTGGTGGTACCCAGGATTCCTGGGAAAGTTACAAAATCCATAATTCTGAATTATTGTTCAAATGTATTGATTTTCAGAAACATCAGGAAATAGACTTGGAATCATACCTAAATAAGGTCTTTCCTAAAACCTAAAATTAGCACAAACATGCAAAAAATTAGTCATCCCCAGACTCAAATCTCCTGGCACTTTTATCTTGAAATTTCCAGCCTCCATAACCATAAATGTTTGTTAGTTAAGCCACCCAAACTATGGTATTTTTGTTGTAGCAGTCTGAGCAGACTAAGACAACATGGGTATGGATGTGTAATATATATGTATGTGTGTATATTGATAAAATGTTCAACTGAAATTTATTGAAGGACTACTATGTTTGAGATACTTTCTAGACACTGACAGCCTAGTGGTAGACCAAAAATCATCATCTTATTTCTCATGAAATTATTAGTCTAATGTGGGAGAGAGGAAATAAAATTTATACTTAATTTAAGATCCTAATAAAGCATCTGAGAGAGAAAGGGTAAATGCCTTTAGCAGGGAAAGCTAATTTAGCCAGGGAAGTTTGAAAAAGTTTCCCTGAAAAAGTAATATATTGATTCTATGCTGAAAGTTAAAGAATAATTGTCAGGTGATAAGAAAACCTGGGAGTAGTGTATTCCAGGCAGTGGGAACAGCATATGAAAAACATATTTGAGAAACACACAAAAATCCAGAGTATCCACAAAAGACTTTTTAGGTCACAGTAATAATTTTAGTGTACAGGGGAGTTAGTCCAGGGTTTGAAATAGGTGAGTGACATGGTAATATTCTGCATTCTTGAATGATCATTCTAGCTACTGTATAAAGAATGATCTGAAGGAAGCAAAGATGTATACTAGGAGGGCAGTGAAGTGGCTACTGCAGCAGTTCAGATAAAAGAAAAAATAGAAAAAAAAAAATAACAGCATACTTATGAGGTGAATTTTGTTGGAGAAATTTGCAAAAATTAGGTCATTTTTGGATGAAGGTATAATGCAGAGGAAGAAGCTAAGGTTGACTTCCTGGATTCTAGCATAAATTACTAAGAGAACACGTAAAGATCAATACTAAAGATATGGGTTCAGTTTAATAAAATGTTGAGATGCCTGTGAGACATCATATGTCCAGTAGTTGAGACAAATGAGTTACAGTTATACATTTAGAAGTCATCAAATAATATTTGAAGGCAAGAGGTAGAATTTGCTCATGTTGAGTAAGGAAAAATAAAGGTCCAGGGGAATCTCTATAAAATTCAAGTCTAGAAGGAAGACCCTCAGAGAGGACGGAAGAAAGAAAAAAAAAAAAGGTGTGGCAGGGGGCATCTTCAAGATGGAGGAGGAGCAAGACGTAGAGATCACCTTCCTCCCCACAACTACACCAGAAATACATCTACATGTGGAACAACTCCTACAGAACACCTACTGAACGCTGGCAGAAGACCGCACACTTTCAAAAAGAAACTCCCCGCGTACCTGGGTAGGGCAAAAGAAAAAAGAAAAAACAGAGACAAGAGGATAGGGACAGGACCTGCACCAGTGGGAGGGAGCTGTGAAGGAGGAAAGGTTTCCACACACTAGGAAGCCCCTTCGCGGGCGGAGACTGTGGGTGGCGGAGGGGGGAAGCTTCAGAGCTGCAGAGGAGAGCACAGCCACAGCGGTGCAGAGGGCAAAGCGGAGAGATTCCCACACAGAGGATCAGTGCCAACCAGCACTCACCAGCCCGAGAGGCTTGTCTGCTCACCCACTGGGGAGGGTGGGGGCTGGGAGCTGAGACTCTGGCTTCAGAGGTCGGATCCCAGGGAGAGGACTGGGGTTGGGTGCGTGAACATAGCCTCAAGGGGGCTAGTGCACCACAGCTAGCTGGGAAGGAGTCCGGGAAAAAGTCTGCACCTGCCTAAGAGGCAAGAGAACATTGTTTCAGGGTGCACAAGGAGAGGGATTCAGGCACCGCCTAAACGAGTTCCAGAGATGGGCACGAGCCGCGCCTATCAGCCTGGACACCAGAGACGAGCATGAAATGCTAAGGCTGCTTCTGCAGCCACCAAGAAGTCTACGTGCCAGCACAGGTCACTATCTACACCTCCCCTCCCGGGAGCCTGTGTAGCCTGCCACTGCCAGGGTCCCGTGATCCAGGAACAACTTCCCTGAGAGAAAACACGGCATGCCTGAGGCTGTTGCAACATCATGCTGGCCTCTGCTGCTGCAGGCTCACCCCACATTCTGTCCCCCACTGTCCCCCTGGCCTGAGTGAGCCAGAGCCCCCTAATCAGCTGCTACTTTAACCCCATCCTGTCTGAGTGAAGAACAGATGCCCTCAGGTGACCTACACGCAGAGGCCGGGCTAAATCCAAAACTGAACCCCAGGAGCTGTGTGAACAAAGAAGAGAAAGGGAAATCTCTCTCAACAGCATCAGGAGCAGCAGATTAAATCTCCACAATCAACGTGATGTACCCTGCATCGGTGGAATACCTGAATTGACAACGAATCATCCCAAATTGAGGCAGTGGATTTGGGGAGCAACTGTGGACTTGGGGTTTGCTTTCTGCAACTAATTTGTTTCTGGTTTTATGTTTACCTTAGTTTAGTATTTAGAGCTTATTATCACTGGTAGATTTGTTTATTGATTTGGTTGCTCTCTTCCCATTTTTTTAAATATATATATTGTTTTCCTTTTTCTATTTTTGTGAATGTGTATGTGTATGCCTCTTTGTGTGATTTTGTCTGTATAACTTTCCTTTTACCATTTGTCCTAGGGTTCTTCTGTCTGTCCGTTTTATTTATTTATTTTTTAGTATAGTTTTTAGTGCTTATTATCATTGGTGGATATTTTTCATTTGGTTGCTCTCTTCTTTCTTTCTTTCCTTTTTTTATTATTTTATTTTTAATAATATTTTTTATTTTAATAACTTTATTTTATTTTTCTTTCTTTCTTTCTTTCTTTCTTTTTTTCCCTCCCTTTTCTTCTGAACCGTGTGGCTGAGAGGGTCTTGGTGCTAAGGCCAGGTGTCAGGCCTGAGCCTCTGAGGTAGGAGAGCCAAGTTCAGGACACTGGTCCACCCGAGACTTCTCAGCCCCAAATGATATCAAACAGAGAAAGCTCTCCCAGAGATCACCATCACAAGGCTAAGACCCAGCTGCACTCAATGACCAGCAAGATACAGTGGTGGACACCCCATGCCAAACAACTAGAAAGACAGGACCACAACGCCACCATTAGCAGAGAAGCTGCCTAAAATCATAATAAGGCTACAGAAACCCCAAAACACACCACCAGCACCATCCTGGCCACCAGAAAGATAAGATCCATCCTCCAGAACACAGGCACTAGTCTCCTCCACCAGGAAGCCTACACAACCTACTGAACCAACCTTACCCACTGAGGGCAGACACCAAAAACAATGGGAACTATGAACCCACAGCCTGCGAAAAGGAGACCCCAAACACAGTAAGATAAGCAAAATGAGAAGACAGAGAAATACACAGCAGATGAAGGAGAGAGGTAAATACACACCAGACCAAACAAATGAAGAGGAAAAAGGAAGGCTACCTGAAAAAGAATTCAGAGAAATGATAGTAAAGATGATTCAAAATCTTGGAAACAGAATGGAGAAAATACAAGAAACATTTAACAGGGACCTAGAAGAACTAAAGAGCAACAAACAATAATGAACAACACAATAAATGAAATTAAAAATTCTCTAGAAGGAATCAGTAGCAGAAAAACTGAGGCAGAAGAACGGATAAGTGACCTGGATGATAAAATAGTGGAAATAACTACCGCAGAGCAGAATAAAGAAAAAAGAATGAAAAGAGTTGAGGACAATCTCAGAGACCTCTGGGACAACATTAAACATACCAACATTCGAATTATAGGGGTCCCAGAAGAAGAAAGGAAAAAGAAGGGGAATGAGAAAATATTTGAAGAGATTATAGTTGAAAACTTCCCTAATATGGGAAAGGAAATAGTTAATCAAGTCAAGGAAGCACAGAGAATCCCATACAGGATAAATCCAAGGAGAAACACGCCAAGACACATACTAATCAAACTATCAAAAATTAAATACAAAGAAAACATGTTGAAAGCAGCAAGGGAAGAACAACAAATAATATACAAGGGAATGCCCATAAGGTTTACAGCAGCTCTTTCAGCAGAAACTCTGCAAGCCAGAAGGGAGTGGCAGGACATATTTAAAGTGATGACAGGGAAAAACCTACATGAAACATTACCCTATGCAGTAAGGATCTCATTCAAATTTTTTTTTTTTTTTTTTTTTTTGTGGCTGTGTAGGGTCTTCATTTATGTGGGCTGGCTTTCTCTGGCCACATGGTGGCCACACAGTAGGCCCTGCGGTGAGCGGGGGCTACTCTTTGTTGTGGTGCACAGGCTTCTTATTGCGGTGGCTTCTCTTCTTGTGGAACATGGGCTCGGGTGCGCGGGCTCAGTAGTTGTGGTTCACAGGCTCTAGAGCACAGGCTCAGTAGTTGTGGTGAACGGACTTAGTTGCTCCGCAAAACGTGGGATCTTCCAAGACCAGGGCTCGAACCCATATACCCTACATTGTCAGGCAGATTGTTAACCACTGCGCCACCAGGGAAGCCCTCTCACTGAAATTTGACAGAGAAATTAAAATTTTACTGGCAAGCAAAAGCTAAGAGAATACAGCCCCACCAAAGCAGCTTTACAGCAAATGCTCCAGGAACCTCTCTAGGCAGGAAACACAAGAGAAGGAAAACACCTACAATAACAAACCCAAAACAATTAAGAAAATGGTAATAGGAACATACATATCAATAATTACCTTTAATGTAAATGGAGTAAATGCTCCAACCAAAAGATATAGACTGGCTGAATGGGTACAAAAACAAGACCCATATATATGCTGTCTACAAGAGACCCACTTCAGACCTAGGGACACATACAGACTGAAAGTGAAGGGATGGAAAAAGATATTCCATGCAAATGGAAATCAAAAGAACGTTGGAGTAGCAATTCTCATATCAGACAAAATAGACTTCAAAGTAAAGACTATTACAAGAGACAAAGAAGGACACTACCTAATGATCAAGGGATCAATCCAAGAAGAAGATATAACAATTGTAACTATATATGCACCCAACATAGGGACACCTCAATACATAAGGCAAATGCTAACAGCCATAAAAGGGGAAACTGACAGTAAAACAATCATAGTAGGGGACTTTTAACACCCTACGTTCACCAATGGACAGATCAACCAAAATGAAAATAAATAAGGAAACGCAAGCTTTAAATGACACATTAAACAGGATGGATTTAATTGATATTTATAGGACATTCCATCCAAAAACAACAGAATACACTTCCTTTTCAAGTGCTCATGGACCATTCACCAGGATAGATCATATATTTGGTCACAAATGAAGCCTTGGTAAATTTAATAAAATTGAAATCATATCAAGTATCTTTTCCAACAACAACGCTATGAGACAAGATATCAATTATAGGGAAAAAAATCTGTAAAAAAATACAAACACATGGAGGCTAAACAGAACACTACTAAATAACCAAGAGATCACTGAAGACATCAAAGAGGAAATCAAAAAATACCTAGAAACAAATGACAATGAAACATGATGACCCAAAACCTATGGGATGCAGAAAAAGCAGTTCTAAGAGGGAAGTTTATAGCAATACAATCCTACCTCAAGATACAAGAAACATCTCAAATAAACAACCTAACCTTACACCTCAAGCAATTAGAGAAAGAAGAACAAATATCCCCAAAGTTAGCAGAAGGAAAGAAATCATAAAGATCAGATCAGAAATAAATGAAAAAGAAATGAAGGAAACAATGGCAAAGATCAATAAAACTAAAACCTGGTTCTTTGAGAAGATAAACAAAATTGATAAACCATTAGCCAGACTCATCAAGAAAAAAAAAGGGAGAAGACTCATATCAATAGAAATAGAAATGAAAAAAGAGAAGTAAGAACTGACACTGCAGAAATACAAAGGATCATGAGAGATTACTACAAGCAACTCTATGCCAATAAAATGGACAACCTGGAAGAAATGGACAAATTCTTAGAAAAGCACAACCTTCTGAGACTGAACCAGGAAGAAGTAGAAAATATAAACAGACCAATCACAAGCACTGAAATTGAAACTGTAAAGCCCAGGACCAGATGGCTTCACAGGTGAATTCCTTGAAACATTTAGAGAAGAGCTAACACCTAACCTTCTCAAACTCTTCCAAAATATAGCAGAGGGAGGAACACTCCCAAACTCATTCTATGAGGCTACCATCACACTGATACCAAAACCAGAAAAAGATGTCACACAAAAAAAACTACAGGCCAATATTACTGATGAACATAGATGCAAAAATCCTCAAGAAAATACTCTCAAACATAATCCAACTGCACATTAAATCTATCATACACCATGATTAAGTGGGGTTTATTCCAGGAACGCAAGGATTCTTCAATATATGCAAATCAATCAATATGATACACCATATTAACAAATTGAAGGAGAAAAACCATATGATCATCTCAATAGATGCAGAAAAAGCTTTTGACAAAATTCAACACCCATTTATGTTAAAAACACTCCAGAAAGTAGGCATAGAGGGAACCTACCCCAACATAATTAAGGCCATATATGACAAACCCACAGCCAACATCCTTCTCAATGGTGAAAAACTGAAACCATTTCCACTAAGATCAGGGACAAGATAAGGTTGCCCACTCTCACCACTATTATTCAACATAGTTTTGGAAGTTTTAGCCACAACAATCAGAGAAGAAAAAGAAATAAAAGTTATTCAAATCAGAAAAGAAGAAGTAAAACTGTCACTGTTTGTAGATGACATAATGCCATACATAGAGAATCCTAGAGATGCTACCAGAAAACTACTAGAGCTAATCAATGAATTTGGTAAAGTAGCAGGAAACAAAATTAATGCACAGAAATCTCTTGCATTCCTATACACTAATGATGAAAAATCTGAAAGAGAAATTAAGGAAACTCTCCCATTTACCATTGCAACAAAAAGGATAAAATATCTAGGAATAAACCTACCTAAGGAGATAGAAGACCGGTATGCAGAAAACTATGACACTGATGAAAGAAATTAAAGATTATACACACAGATGGAGAGATATACCATGTTCTTAGATTGGAAGAATCAACTCTGAAAATGACTATGCTACCCAAAGCAATCTACAGATTCAATGCAATCCCTATCAACCTACCAATGGCATTTTTCACAGAGCTAGAACAAAACATTGCACAGTTTCTATGGAAACACAAAAGACCCCGAATAGCCAAAGCAATCTTGAGAAAGAAAAACAGAGCTGGATGAATCAGGCTCCTGGACTTCAGACTATACAAACCTGCAGTAATCAAGACAGTATGGTACTGGCACAAAAACAGAAGTATAGATCAATGGAACAGGATAGAAAGCCCAGAGATTAACCCATGCACGTATGGTCACCTTATCTTTGATAAAGGAGGCAAGAATATACAATGGAGAAAAGACAGCCTCCTCAATACGCGGTGCTGGGAAAACTGGACAGCTACATGTAAAAGAATGAAATTAGAACACTCCCTAACACCATACACAAAAATAAACCCCAAATGGATTAAAGACCTAAATGTAAGGCCAGACACTCTAAAACCCTTAGAGGAAAACATAGGCAGAACACTCTATGACGTAAATCACAGCCAGATCCTTTTTGACCCACCTCCTAGAGAAATGGAAATACAAGCAAAAATAAACAAATGGGACCTAATGAAACTTAAAAGCTTTTGCACAGCAAAGGAAAACATAAACAAGATGAAAAGACAACTCTCAGAATGGGAGAAAATATTTGCAAATGAAGCAACTGACAAAGGATTAATCTCTAAAATATACAAGCAGTTCATGCAACTCAATATCAAAAAACAAACAACCCAATCCAAAAATGGGCAGAAGACCTAAATAGACATTTCTCCAGAGAAGATATACAGATTGCCAACAAACACATGAAAGGATGCTTAACATCACTAATCATTAGAGAAATGCAAATCAAAACTACAATGAGGTATCACTTCACACCAGTCAGAATGGCCATCATCAAAAAATCGACAATGCTGGAGAGGGTGTGGAGTAAAGGGAACCCTCTTGCACTGTTGGTGGGAGTGTAAATTGATACAGCCACTATGGAAAACAGTATGGGGGTTCCTTAAAAAACTCAAAATAGAACTACCATAGGACCCAGCAATCCCACTACTTGGCGTATACCCTGAGAAAACCATAATTCAAAAAGAGTCATGTACCACAATATTCATTGCAGCACTATTTTCAATAGCCAGGACATGGGAGCAACCTAAGTGTTCATCGACAGATGAATGGATAAAGAAGATGTGGTACATATATACAATGGGATATTACTCAGCCATAAAAAGAAACGCAATTGAATTATTTGTAGTGAGGTGGATGGACCTAGAATCTGTCATACAGAATGAAGTAAGTCAGAAAGAGAAAAACAAATTAATACCGTATGCTAACCCATATATATGGAATCTAAAAAAAAAAAAAGTTCTGAAGAACCTAGGGGCAGGAAAGAATAAAGATACAGACGTAGAGAATGGACTTGAGGACACAGAGAGGGGAAAGTGTAAGCTGGGACAAAGTGGCATGGACATATATACACTACCAAATGTCAAATAGATGGCTAGAGGGAAGCAGCTGCATAGCACAGGGAGATCAGCTCAGTGCTTTGTGACCACCTAGAGGGGTGGGATAGGGAGGGTGGGAGGCAGACATAAGAGGGAAGCGATATGAGGATATATGTATACATATAGCTGATTCACTTTGTTATACAGCAGAAACGAAGACACCATTGTAAAGCAATTATACTCCAGTAAAGAAGTAAAAAAAAATTAAAAAAAGACGGTGTGGTAACCCAGAAGCCAGGAAAGAGTATTTCAAATGAGGAGTGGCCAATCAAGATGGTAACAAGCAAATTAGGGGTAGTAGATGACTTGGTGTGTCACCAGATCCCCCTTCCAGGACTGAACCCCTCATTCCTCCAGCTTCTAGGAGTTTGGGCGGCAAACAGCTCTCAGCTGACCCCTCTCTGAGAATTGCCTTCAACTGTGAGAGAACCACTTGACCTAAGAACTCTATTCCCAGCATGGCCAGCATTTGGTGACTGTACAACAGGGGGGAAAAGGCCCCCTCTCACCCACTCCAGGACAATGCTGAAGGGCCATGTCAGTTCCAGAGCTCCCCTTTAAGACTGGCTGACGCCTTTGTTAACACAAATGCATCACAGTGTAACTTCTCCCTCTGCCCAGTCTTGCTTCCTTCCCTCCCCCACTGCTGTTGATTCTCCTTATTGACTTCCTTCCATGCAATCTCTATTTTAGAATCTCCTACCCAGGGCACTGCCTCTCCACAGTAGGATAAGTACTAAAAAAAATTAGCCTTTGGACATAATAAATATGGAGGACATTGGTAATCTTAGAAGGAGCAATAGATTTTGGAAATAGAGCAAAAATGATACTTTGGTTGCATGGTATTCCATTGTTCTAGTGGAAAACAAGTGCAGTTGATGGTCATTTACATTCTTTCAATTTTTACTACTGTAAACCATGTTGTGATGCATATTTTGTACAGATATTTTATTAGGTTAACATTTCAAATCTTTTTGTTGTTTTTTGTTTGTTTTAAGCCATTGATTTGGACATTTTTAAAAATTTTTATTTATTTATTTTTTATTTGGCTGCACCATGTGGCACGTGGGATCTTAGTTCCCCGACCAGGGATCGAACCCGTGCCCCCTGCATTGGAAATGCAGAGCCTTAACCACTGGTCCACCAGGGAAGTCCCATCATTTCAAATCTTGAAGAATGTACCTTGCCCCAAGAAACACTGTAATTTCTGGACAGTGTATCCCAAACCAGTCACCTTATAGCAAAAAAAAAAAAAGGGAGGGTGGGATCCACTATCTTAACACAAATCTCTCAGATGTTTCTATTATTCCTGTTCTTAAGCACTCAGGTTCTAGTTTAAATCCACCAAAAAAGTCAGTGAGGGAGAAAATGTGTTTTCTTTACCGGCTTAAGAAAGTCAAACACCTTTATTATCCTTGGATAATTTAACTTTTATATTACTAAACGCTTATTTAAGGAAACATTCTCAGTGCAGCAATTATACCCAGTGTAAGTGTACTCAGATAGGTGGGGGTTTTTTTAACAAAATACAAATGCAGTTGTTTTGGGGCTTTGTAGTTTTCTTTCCTCTCTATTGAATGTATGGAACCTTATTATATATGACTCCTAGTGGTTTTGCTTCTCAGAGAAAACAAGAGAGAGGAAGAACAATTGGAACTAATACCCAATATCTACCAGGTACTGTGTTAAGCACTTTGCGATATATTATAGTAATTAATACCCACAAAAATTCTGTGTGGTCTATTTGCCCATTATTTGGTTGCCTGTTCGTTAATTTGTTTGGCTGCCCATTACCTATGCATGAGGGTATTGTATGAATTGAATAGACCAGGTACTTACTTTCCCTGACACATCTCGGCATGACCATGCAACCAAGCCTCAGCCATTTGCCTGGAATTCCAGGTTTGGAGTGTGTGCCACTCATCCTAGAACTCATGCAAACAGTTGAAGGGCCACCCTGACCAGACTACTCCCACAGAGGACTTAGTCATGTTTCTCCTCCAGCATAACGTGGCTGCAGCCCAATTTCTGAGCTCAATTCTACATATTTCTCATGAATTTTATGAACTCTCCTACAAATATATTGCTTTTTTGCCTAAATTTGCAACAAAAACCCTGACTGGTGAGCAGGTACAATTATTACCTGTATTTTACAGATGAGGAAAATTAAAGCTCAGAGAAGTAAATTGACATGAAGATCTTCCCAGATTCAGAGGCAATGATTTTAACCATTCTCATTGTGGTGTCTTCTCTTGTTGCAAAACACGGGCTCTAGGCGTGCGGGCTTCAGTAGTTGTGGCTCGCAGGCTCTAGAGTGCAGGCTCAGTAGTTGTGGCTCACGGGCTTTGCTGCTTGGCGACATGTGGGATCTTCCCGGACCAGGGCTTGAACCCGTGTCCCCTGCATTGGCAGGTGGATTCTTAACCACTGGGCCACCAGGGAAGCCCCTGGAGCAATATTTAGATTTCACATATCTTATATCAATGTACAAAGAATGAACTAGGCCATACAATAAGTCAATAAATTTAAAAGGATTGAAATCATACAAAGTATGTTCTCTGACTACAGTGGGGTGGAATCAGAACTCAACAACAGAAGGAAATTTGGATATTCACAAATATTTGCAAATTAAACAACAGATTTTTAAATAACCCATAGGTCAAAGAAGAAATTACAAGGGAAATTAGTAAGTATTTTGATCTGTATGAAAACAACTTTACAGAGAATGAATAATAAAATGAACTTGAAATATTAATAAAATAACATCACAGACAATAGCTGGCATGCTTTGAGTATTTGCTATATGTCTGGTGTTTTGCACACATTTTCTTCTTTGATTCTCCCCACAGCCCAGAGAGGTAGGTATCATCGTTATCCTTCCTGAAAAGACGTGGGCAATGAAACTTAGGGATGCCACACACTAAGGAAGTGGTGGGGTAAGGCTTCGACTCAGGTCTGTCTGACACCCAAATCTTGTTTCAATCACTAAGCTACTCTGCTAACACAAGGTTAATGTGAACTATAATAATTGCTTAATTTTACTTAAACTAGTAATTAATTGAAAAATATACAGTATAAGAGGGAGTGGCATTTTGTTTCTAGAGGTACCTTTGTGTTTGGGAATCCATGTTCTTAAGCATGGAGGTTATGCTGAAGAGCATTTGGTGAAAAAAAGAGGTAAAAGGCATTTTATGGACATGTGTTACCCACCACTCAGTTGGAGGGAAGAAAACTGTTTGGTAAGATTCATTCTGAAGCCCTCACAAAGGTAAGATATGGAAAGATTTATTAAATGACCACAGCTCTTGAAATATAAAGATGAATCAGGCTGATTCTGTGCCCTGAAGGTGCTGCCAATTTGCCAGAATCAGATGATGAAGATGAAAATACTAATAATTTAAATAGGGTTCCCCAGGAAACAGACACTGGGATATAGATTAGCGTGCAGGAAGGTTATTGGGGAGTGCTCCCGGGAGTGAAGGCAGCAGGATTGGCCCAAGTGTCAAGCTGGTCCTGTCATTATCCCTCTTCAAAAGGAGGCCACACACTAAGGAAGCAGTGGAGTAAGGCTCCAATTCAGGTCTGTCTGACACCCAAATCTTGTTTTCAGTCACTGCACAGGTAAACATATATCCTCTGTATAACATATACAACGATGGATAAGTTTCGCAGTTTGTAACCTTTCATTTAATTTCACTAAATGTTAGAAAGTTCTTTTTATGCTAAACCTGAATCAGTCTCTAGCTTTAAACCGCTGGTCTTTGTTCTACCTCCAGAAGGTCTATAGCATTTAAAGCCTCCTTCTTCTGTATCACAGAGTTTTAATTATTTGAAACTATCCTTCAGGTCTTTCCTAGAGTGCATCTGGTTAAAGATGACAATTTTCTTCTGCCTTTCTACATATCAACTGCTTTCCAGACTGCCACCCTTCTGATTCTCTTGCTGGTTAAGACATACATGGATGATACCCAGTTACATGTTTCAGGCTGGGTCAAGCATGAAGGGTTCACCCTGCAACAATACCAGCCCACCAGGAGGCAGCAGGTACTATAGACAAACCTTGGGAGGAAGTCTAGACTGGAAGACACAACCATGTCCAGATAACTTAGTAACAGGTAAGATCTAGAGTGAAGTTTTAAACTAGCAATTAAACAAGTAGTTGGTTGGCTACATGGAGGTGGAACTGGCATAAAGTATTAGGGGCATCCTGATAGACTAGAAGAAGGAAGCTTTAAATCCTACAGACCTTCAAAATGTTCACGCACAAAACAGTCAACACGAAGGATCATCTCTGCAATGGAATATTGTTCCTATGTGATAAAAGCCAGAAAACCAATTCAGAGGAAGTTGACTTGTGAGCACTAACTAACTAGTATTTTATCCCATTCAAAGAATTTATAAAACTACAACCACTGTAAAATTACATGTAGCAATGCAAACACATTTTTTAAATGCCATATTAGGTCAGAATAGGATTCATCCAATACACTTTTCTATCTTTGGAGCTGCCCCTTGGAAAATGTTTTTTTAGAGATGAAGGCTTTATAAAGCTCCGTTTCAATAGCACTGATAAAAGAGACAAATTTGTTATGACAAAAACAGACTATGGAAAGCAAAAGAATCTGGTGATGGCTCTATAGATTCATACTTCGACCGAATTGTTATCCTATTTACATTACAACTGGAGATTGAATATGTGAAAAGCTAAATGTGAAACTGCCCAAATTCTGTGTGATTTTCAACCCCCTCTGCTAAATGAATCATCCCTAGTTACAACTTCTTCCCTAAGCTCCAGACTAGTATCTCCAGCTATAACTACTGAACATTTCTTAGATGTTCCATAAACATCCAAAACTCATTGAAGTCAAGGATAATAATCATGTTGTCTCTGTGTCTGAACCAACCATCTTCCTGTCCTATTTCTATGAACAGTACCACTCTATCCCAAAGCCAAAAATGTGCTCTATTTCCCACATTCTCAACAGAGATCTGACATCCTTATTATGTCTTGTTGAATCCTATTCTCTTTATTCTCACTGCTACACCTTTGGCTCAGGCCCTTATTTTTCCACATCTATCTAATATCCGTAACATGCTCTTCCCTATTTCCGGTTCTTCTCCAATGTTTTTCTCACCAGAGTAAAGGTTTTAAACTTCGAATATGAAACAAAAACTTCTTCAATGGCTTCTACTGCCCACAAAATAAAGTTCACTTTCTCAGGACAACACTCAATGGCCCCTTTCCGGTGTATCTTTCCAGTTATACCTGCTACTTCTCCACCTGATGATCTACACTGCAGCTATTCTAGAGTATAAATGTTCCGCAAAATATCTTGCCTCAAACGTTTGTTCCTTCGAATAGAGTACACATCATCCTCTTCTTTTACCTGCATAGTTCAGTTTTATCCTTTACGTCTGACTCAGCTTAAGTGCCAACTGTCAAAGAACACTAGGAAATGTAGTTTGCAGAGCAATATTATAGTAACAATCGCTATTTCTACTTTGGCTTCTTTTAAAGCTGTTCAGTCCCCTCCACCTCCAGGATGGGCAGCATAATCCCAAGAAAGAAGTCAGATTTCTACAGACATTCCTGGTAGCTTCTATTTTCTGCTCTGCAAAAATACCAAGGCAGTGAATTAAGGGCTTTTCTCTCTACTTGAAGTCATGTAGGAGAAAAAATTACAAAGAATACTGTATTTAAAAAAAATTCCTCATAGTGGCACTAATGCAAAGCAGAAAAGCTGAGTGGACACAGGATTTGGTAAAAGAAATTGTAATGGGCAGTTTTGGCATGTCTGCCTGACATATAAATGAATGCCTTCTTTTGTTCTCTTGAATTACTCCCTACTACATGACCAAAGGGGTGAGATACTAGTAACCGTGTTTGTAGGACATTACCTCTTCTCTTGGTTGATTACTCCAAAAGTGGGAATGTGTGTCTTCCCAAAAGTGGGAAGCTGTGTTTTCCACCATAGGCCTGAAGAGCAGAGTAAGCTGGTCTGAAGAAAGAGATTATAAAAAATGAAGCAAACACACAGAAAAAAAAGAGAGAGAAGCACTGTCTTAGTTTACCAATGCCTTCCAGTTTTCATTTTCATTTTTTAAGAGCTGAACAACTTTCACAATCTTAGGTTCTATATACTTACAATAATACCTCTACATTTTGTTTATTTCTGTTAATTGCAACCAAAAGAGCCTTACATAATACAAAAATAATTGGGTATAGTTCCAGAACTTACAAGCTTCAACCATATTCATTCTTTAATAAACACTTTTTTAGGGTCTTCTACGTGTCACGGGCTACGCTGGGCACACAAAGCTGAACTCATAATCATCCTTGGACAAATCTCTAAACCACAGCCTCAGTTTCCTGTTCTATTTAATAAGGAGACAAATAATGACAACGGTAATATTATACTCAGGAAAGGTCCCAGTGAAACTATATATATGAAATAACTTTGCAAACTGTAAGTATCAAATGAATGTTATTTTACATTCACTATAATATAATTTTGGCTTTCTCCCTTTCTGTCATGTTCGTAATCTCTAGGATGAGAGTGTTCCCAGTTTGACTTTTACCTCCAAAATCTGTCATATTACTAGCTTATTTCCCAGTTGACTCCAGATCATAAGATCAAAGACAGGAAGGATAGTTTCAAATAATTAAAACTCTGTGATACAGAAGAAGGAGGCTTTAAATGCTATAGACCTTCTGGAGGTAGGACAAAGACCAGCGGTTTAAAGCTAGAGACAGATTCAGGTTCAGCATAAAAAGAACTTTCTAACATTTAGTGAAATTAAATGAAAGGTTACAAACTGCGAAACTTATCCATCGTTGTATATGTTATACAGAGGATATATGTTTACCTGTGCAGTGACTGAAAACAAGATTTGGGTGTCAGACAGACCTGAATTGGAGCCTTACTCCACTGCTTCCTTAGTGTGTGGCCTCCTAACTTTCATTGTCCACATCTTTTGAAGAGGGATAATGACAGGACCAGCTTGACACTTGGGCCAATCCTGCTGCCTTCACTCCCGGGAGCACTCCCCAATAACCTTCCTGCACGCTAATCTACTGTAAATTACTGTAAATATGAGGGACTCCTCAGGGGTCAGGGACACAAAGATCATCAAGGTGAAGCACAGAAGGAAGTTGCCAGAATCAGCTTCATTTAGTTTCACGTAAGCTGGCTAAGTTCTCCTCATCGATAATCAAGCAGATAACCCTCTTTTGTTTTCCAGGTCCTGTCCTACCTTCAGTTCCAAAGTCACCCCAGTACTGAGTGGCAAGATTCTCTGAGAGCAGTCTGGTCACTCACAACCCAAAATTTCCCTAATATTTTTCTGCTCCTTTTGTCGTTTGCATAATATACATGGGACTTAGCGCCATCACTTTCATAAATTTTGTAGTATGTCATTCCGTCTACGCAGCACTCCCTTATTGAATTAATGAAAAGCAGCATGGGTTTTTACTTATGCCAGGTGATAGTCTATATTTAGCACAGGGATGGTTAAGGTTATAGTCCGGTTTTATAACTCTGTTCTGTGATTGGTTAATGAAAAGTCTGAAGGTCTATTTGTGTCAAAGTTTACTGAAGAAGTTCTTGAAGATTCTCAACTTCTAATAATGTTGGATGTGTCTCAATCTTTGTAAAAATGTAACTACACAGTACTTATATAGTATTATTACTAATAGACATCCCATCCTACATGTCAGTTTTTCAAATATCACCCTATAAGCTAATAATAATCAAAAAGCAAATCAAGGGTTTACTAGGCTTTTAAGCAACATACAAATGGCCTAGTCGTCACCTACGAAGGTTATCAGTCTTCATCTTTCTTTCAAGTCTTATGACTTTTATCTGTGGAACACATTTTAGCCACAGCATTAACGAAAAATACATAGAAGACTCATACAGATTTCAGATTACTAATCAACACACATAATTCATCACTAAATACTAACCTAGCCTATCTTCTTAATGTACAACTTAGTTAAAACAGGAAGGACTGTAGTGTACATTAACTCCAAAGGGTTACTGCATCTCCAGAGAAGGATGGTTGTACACAATTTATTAACGGTAGGTTTCTGATTCCCAAATGGTGTATTACAGATTATAAAACAATTTGACTATGATCATTCTGTTGCCATGCTTAAAGCAATGCACATTAACAGAAGAGGAATTCTTCTTTTTTTTTTCTAGTGTGGTTAAATGGTACAAATGTAAACACTGAAAATTCCCCAGACTGATGCAAAGCAAATATTACACTGGGTAAAGATTCTCCATATGGAACTTTGATGTTCAGGGAAAACTTAAGTGACACAATGTAGCACTCAAGTTTGCTTTCTGGAGAATACATCAGAGGGCAGAGTAAGGCACAGTGTCTAGTGAAAAATATCTTGTCCTATTTACTCAATAAGTACACAACCCCACTGGTGTATACTGCATTAGGGAGATCTTTTAAGGCAAGGAAGGGGTAAATCACCTTCAAATAAAAATGATTCTACAAAACTTGACCATTGTTTTCTGGAGACGGGTTATTGTATTTGGGATACCAGTTATGTAACTATAAATCTCTGTCCCAGCACCAGACAGAAAATTCAGCAGAGCCATTTTTTCCCCTATGGAGTTTCCCATTGAGTCCTAATCTCCAGGAACCTCCACTGTCATTGGTCCTGTTAGAACCCTGAGTTCCCTGAGATGCCTCAAGGACCATCAGAGAAAGCAGATCAGGGCAGATGCTAGGCTTCTCACTGCTCTTCAAGCAAAAAATTTCCACTTTTATTATTATTATATATATACATATATACAATAAAAGTGGAGATTTTCCAAGAATTTGCAGTTTGTTTTCCAAAAATGACTTCTCTATCAAATAAGTTTGAAAACTGCTGCTCTAAACAAAATAGTTGATTGACCCAATATATCAGACCCAATATAAACCTAAGTTTACCTGGGGCTTCTAAAGACGTGACCAGGAAAGGAAGCCCCATTAACTTTTGCCCACACAGCTACTGCACCATTTATGCACCAACACATGTCTAAAATTTCAGTCCTCCTCAAGGTTGTAGCACTTTATTTTTGTGACCTTAGTCTATTTAAATACATGACTTTTAAAATGACTTGGAAATGAGAACCATCTTTCTGCATGTGAAAAATACTGTGAAAAAATTTTAATACAATATTTTGTGTTGTATACCCCTATCTATGTTCAAAAAGATTCTGGACCAGTAAATAATCAAAAAATGAGGAAGGAGCTTAAAAGCTTCAAGTCCCTTCTCCCCCACTAAAACAAAGTTAATGAGAGAGAAAAGATATATTTTAAAAGTTTGAAGCTCTCAAAGAGGAATTATTTGATTGTGAGACAGGTGATGCTCAAGTATAAAATAGTTGAATGATTTTCCCAGCTCATAATAATAATATAATAATATAATTAGAAATTGAGTTATGTGCTATCGAACAGTATCGAAGCTATGCTGAAGGGGACACTTCTCTGAGGAAAAGCAGACTGTTCCTTCAACTGCTTTAGCTATTTGCATCCAGGAGTGCCCACATTTTGGTCACATGAGGTTTCAGTTTTATCAAGAATTCCTTCTTGAGCAAGGGATGTGTTCTGATACTTTCTTTGCTCACTGGAATAGTTTCATCTGGTTCCTTCTCTCCCTAGTTTGCCCAGGTGTGAGGGGATATCCCCCTCCTCTTATTCCCATCACCTCCCTTATTGTCCAGAACCTTGAACACTGGTCTGAGACCAATGAAAGATGTTGTCCATTCAGAGTAGGTCATGTAAGGAACTGAGCCCAACCGCGGGACACGAGCAAGCACCATTCTTGAAACATAGTCAGGGATGCTGACAAGATGCTATTGATGGGCTGTCCTCACTCTTTTGCTGGCTCTTTGGCCCAGGTGGTGGACAGTCTTACTCATCGGATCCACGCAGCTTTTGAAGACCAATTCAACTGACACCCACTTTGGAGGCTCTGCCATTTGGAGAGGTATGGCCAAATCTTTAACTGACTCCGTTTGATAATTATTCTCACCGTGCTTTTCTGAAGAGGCCAGAACTGGCATTAGAACCTCCTGTACACATTTGCTTTCTCTTTCATTCAACTTTCATGCCTGGATGCCCAAGAAATTTTGGAATGCCTTCCATACCTCTGGGAAATTCAAGGCTGTGTCTTGCCTTCTTCCTCCCAGACTCTTAATTCTATCCGTTCTATTATATGATATTTGCAATTATACTGTGGTTGCCTTCTCTCTGGGCATCATAAAGCATGTGAAATAGGTCCTCTGTCCTCTCAGATGAGGGTTGAGGTATCTATAATTCTTCCCACATGGTACAGGGGGAAAAGTCTACATCAAGAGACAGCAGCAGGATGCAGATCCTCCCACACTAACTCTATTGCATTCAGTCCATCTTTTCTCTCTCCTCTCCTCCAAAACTCAGAGGGCCTATAATGAGTTTGGATGGAAGGTGTGTGGACACAGACTACATCTGATTTTGATCATTCTTACTGCTTCCTAAACCTTTTAATCTCACCCTTGAATCTGTTACCTTTTGTATTAGTTAAGATTCTCCAGAGAAAAAGAAGAAATAGGATGTGCATATACACTGGGATTTATTTTAAGGAACTGGCACAAGTGACTGTGAAAGCTTGGCTAGTTCATAATTTAATGGTAGAGGCCAGCAGGCTGGCCACTCAGAATTGCAGTTCAAGCCCAAAGGCAGTCTACTGTGGAATCAGGAAATGCTGATGCTACAGATGAAGTCTGAAAGCCATCTGATGAATAATTTTCTTTTGCTTGGGAGACGTCAACCTTTGGCTCTATTCAGGCCTTCAACTGATTGAGTGAGGCCCACCCACACTATGGAGGACAATCTGCTTTACTTATATCCACTGATTTAATGTATATCTCATCCAAAAACACCCCCACAAAAACATCCAGAATAACGTTTTACCAAACGTCTGAGCCCTATGGCCCAGATAAATTGACACATATAATGAACCATCACACATTTGAACCTATTAGGAGAAAATGGCCTTTTGCTATTGTTTCAAGTTTCAATCTTCTAATAGCTATCCCCTGAGTCTAATGATAGACCTATGTCTTAGAAAAGAGAGAAATGATGGCCATGGTTGGAGAGGTAAGGGAGAAAAAAACAGTCTGGTTAATATTCTTTGAACAAATATTCATCAGTTACTTATCACATACCAAGCACTATTCTAGACACTATGTTTCAAATGATTACTCTGTCACATTAGCAAATATGAAATGTGTTTTTTTCTTCTTAAATTGTATTGATCACAAATCTGGAAGTATGCCAAAGATATATATAGATATATATATATTATATATATTTATATATATATATATATACATACACACATATATATATATTTTATTCAAAGTTTTCTATCTCACTTCATAGATTCATGGTATGAATTAATTCAAGTTCTATTGAGAGGCCTTTACACCACCCAGTATTTATTTAACTTCATTCCAAAACAGGCCTCCGGCTATAGAATGTTATTAACAAACCAAAATTCTGCCCTAAGACAGGATGAAAAATCTATAAACTATGTGGAACTACAGTTACTTACCCGGGGAAGTAAATTCAGATTGTAATCTGGGTCCCTCATTTTCTTTGCTGTACTGAACACTGGAAACACATGATAATTGCCCCCCTAGGAAACACCATGCTCAGTCTTTAGACTCAAATGCTTGCATAGTAAATGGTTCTGAAATACCCGAAGAGGTATTTTATAAGTAATCTTTATAAGTAACTTCTTGAAATTGCATCTTCATGTGGGAGAAAATGGACTCCACCTAGGACAGATTTTGCCCATAAGTCTCTGTCTGACACCCCTCACTTTGGAAAGGTTCTAGCCTTTTCTCCTATCAATAAGGGGATATTGTCTTTTCAGGGCTATTAGAACAAAGAGATTGTTTTCTCTTTCTGGGAAGCCACTTAGACAGGATTAAGTAGCACAATCCAATGGCCATAACAGAGACAGATGTGTGGATCATAGGCAACGAATGAACTGCCTTCATGCCTGGAGATACCATGTCTGTCACCAGTGCCAGAGGATGCTTGACTGTTCTCAGAGAAAACTGGAGGGACTGACTACTACTTACACTGAGAAAGTCTCAGGCCACTTTCTACTATACAGGCATGCTGAGGCAATGCTGGAGGAGAATTACTCAAAATACCTTGTTGGCAAGGTTAAATCCACACACAAAACACTGATAACTTGTACTTTCTCATAGACTAGCAATTTTCAAACATTTCCATTCATGACCTATAAAGCCTCCTTACTTAAAATCTTTCTAAATGTAAACTTTCTACTAAACAGGTTGTATCTTTTAGAAATTTTGAACATTCATTTTTTATCTATATTCCTGAGTATATGGGGTAGGTGCTCAGGAATTATTTGTCAGATTTCTCTAAAATCCCTCACATTTTTTTGTAACCGAGCAGTACCCTATGGGGCCTTCTTGGGACAGACCCCTCCCCCACATCCTTTGCTTTAGTTCCTCTCTGAAGTACCTAGATGATAGCATCTGATGCACATTTCCTGAGTTGTTTTACAGATGTGAAAACTCCCACCAAATGGAAGGTGTTAACTACCTGATGACCAGGAGCATGTAGCCCCCAGACCTCCTAGAGCCTGAGGATTGATAATGTTAACCCCTTGTGATGCCTCCCTGTTACCTAACCATCAACAAGTCAGAGAATTGGGCATGAGCTGGTTACTATCCTGCAACTCCCCTCCCTCACCTGGCCTTTAACAGTGCTTTCCTGAGCCCCATGGGGGAGTTCAGGCTTTTTCAGCACTAGCTGTCCCTGACTACTTGTTTGGTGCCTTACAGTAAATGCTGCACTGTCCAGGCAGTCAGAGGCTGAGCTGCTATGGTTAAAGACACTGTTTCTATAAAATAATCAAACTAACATCTTGTTAGATGAGTTGCTTTTGGTGTGCTCTGTCATTTGTATAAGAAGGAAGGCAAGAATTAAACACCAAATACCTGGAACCCTAATCATGAAAGGTGTTAACGTTGTCTTCGGAGAGAAAGCTTCTTGTAAATTGGCTTCCTTGAAATAAATCTGAATCTAAAAATGTTGTAACAGAATTTCTTAGTTGCATTAAAGGATTTTAACCTTAGTAGTTGTGTGACTCATATACACTAGACAACTTACCAAAGGCCCTAACTTCTTTTTCCAAAAATGAAAATATCCATTAATGTTTCTCTTTTCCATAGAATCATTACATAAATAAAATGCCCTGATCACTTTGCTAAGAAACTTAATTTTGAAAGCTGAGCACAAAGTGAGTTGTTAGACCTTTTAGTAGCACTGTGTAATGTTGAAACTAATTTAAGTACTGAATGTTTGAAATAGATTAGATTGGTACTCTCAATCAATGACTTGATAGCTACAGGATTTCATATGTCAATTGAACAAATGTTTATTGAGCAGCTATTATATGCAGACATAGAGCTAGATGCTACATCAGTTATAATGATCAATAAAAAAAAATAGACTTTGCCCTCAGTAATTCAATGTTCTAGAGTTGGGAGAAGGGAAAAACAAGCAACCATATAAGGTCATGCCTAATGTACTGAATAGAGATATAAATGAAGTGTTACTACCATTAAAATGAAGAAAGAGATGCACAGATGCAGAGTTTTAAAAAAAGAGATAAAATTGTGAAATTGTGAAAATTTTTATAGACTAAATGACTTTTAAACTATACCTTGGGGACTTACCTTGTGGCGCAGTGGTTAAGAACCCTCCTGCCAATGCAGGGGACGTGGGTTCAAGCCCTGGTCCGGAAAGATCTCACATGCCGCGGAGCAACTAAGCCTGTGCGCCACAACTACTGAGCCTGTGCTCTAGAGCCTGCAAGCTACAACTACTGAAGCCCATACGCCTAGAGCCCGTGCTCCCCAACAAGAGAAGCCACCGCAATGAGAAGCCCACGCACCACAACAAAGAGTAGCCCCCGCTTGCTGCAACTAGAGAAAGTCTGTGCACAGTAATGAAGACCCAACATAGCCAAAAAAACCCCCAAAACAACTATACCTTGAAAGATACTCAGCATAGTGTCTAGCACATAGTAGGAGGTTAATAATTATAAATGAATGAGATTTTGATAGGTGGAGAGATAAGGATGGAAGTTTCTAGGCAGAAAAAATAGTGTTAGAAAGAGCTCAGAAGCAGGAAACGACAAAGTAAAACTGGGACACAGAATAGCTGAGATTATATTTATGGTCTATAAAAGGAGTAGAATGTGTATATCTACACATGGATGTTTTCTGTGGCAGTATAACCTAGGGCTTTTAATAATAATCATCCAAAGACATTTACTTAATTTGAGAGGCAACCATCACAAGAATATTAAAATGGAAAAAATGAAAAAGGAAACTACTTTTAAATCTTTAAACTTTTCCAAATTTGCTCACGTTTCGTATTGTAAATTGCAATGTCTATCTGAAAATACTATGGAGTAAAAACTCTCTGAATGTTCTTAAACTCAAGTATCGTAACTTTTCCATGCTGCCCCAGCCAATGATTTTCACTGCGCTCCTGAAATGTTTGTTCACTTGTTAAAACCCATGTCACAAATCTTCAGTGCAGCAGCTAATATTTTACAATTGATCAAATAGCCTTGGATATATATTCCAAATATGTGGCTTAATAAAAACAACCTAGAGATTTATGTTTCATTTAATGTACTTAGCTAAACTCATGGGATTTCAAAAGAAGATAAAAAACAAAAGGTAACTTGGGTTAATGCTTAGTTATCTTTTGGTTAACTTATATAGCTTAGCAATCGAAGAACATGAAAGAGGAATCTTTGATAAAACTCAGTTGCTTTTTAATATCCGCAAAAGGCAACTGCTTTTCCAGAAAGGACCACATTAACATTGGAATGCACAACTTTTAAACAAAAGCTCTTGCTAAGCTTCATTTGTAATTGACAGTCAAGACACAATTTTTAAGCTACTACCACTCAAGGATGCTAGGAAAATGAACCTAGAGTAGGAAGACCTTTTTTTTTTTTTTTTTTTTTTTAACTTATTACATAAATGGAAGTTCAGGGCCTTCTTCCACATTCCTTTAGGGACTTTAGAGGCTGAGAAAGAGCAGGCATTAGTTTCTGGGGACTCGCTGATAACAGGTGCAAACTTGATAGAACAGAAGACATGACTAGAAATTTGATGAATCTCTAAGAGTGTCCATTTTGTCTTGGGGTTCCTTCTGAAGCTAAATTAGGCCAAATATTACAGTTTTCATCATTTTCTCAAATGTATGTCAGCATATTGATCAGTCCAAAAGTTTTCTTTAGCACCATGATCACCAAATACTACACTACCAGAGACACTAGAGCTCCTTGAATCTCTCTGGGAAGGTACCAGAGGGAGCTTAGAACTTAGACTACAAGAGGGTGAAGTGGCAGAATTTGAGCTGCAATAGGGAGTGGTAGAGGTAGAGTCAGGAGAAAACATCGAGGGTGGGTCGGTGTTGGAAGAGCACCGCCAAAGTTTCATGGCATTCAAAGGGCTGGGCCAGGATAATTGTTGCAGATGAGAGCTAGAACTTGGCCACCAACCATCGCAGAACTGTGGTCCCTTATTTACCAGATACACACTTGCCTATATACCAAACTATTAAGACCAACCTTATTCTTATCCAGGGGAAATAAAGGAAGCAGGGAGCTATAACTCAACATTAGTTAGTTAGATTTGCTACTTAGTCTTTGGATGGCAGTTATCTGACACACCCCGACACACTCCCCATTACTTTTGTCTATTGTACTCCCCTCTACCCTTAAAACTGACTTTCTCTGGAAGTTTACCAAAGTCCAAAGTTCCTCCCATGAAATTAGAGCTGAACACAAGATCTCTGTTAGAGATGCCTGATGTGGAAAAAGCCACTTGTCTAATGGACCTCTAACGATTGCCTGTTAGAAACTTCTTTTAATGTTCCTGCTAAACTTCCACCTGTCGAATTCACAGTCCTTGCTAGGTACTTGGCACTGTTTATTTTTGCTGAAACTTGTTCCCAAGACCCTAAGTTACTTGGTGATCTTCCCAAATTCCTCACCTAACCTTGGTGGCTTTGTCCCTTCTATGGGCTCTAACCTTAAGAGAGGTTACAGCCTCTGGGCCATTAGGCTGTTAGGTTGTCTGGGCCGTTCTAAAGCTTATTAACCTGCACTCCATGGACATGAGTGATATGCCCTCTGATGAATATACAAACATTAAGGCAGGAACTGGTGACATTACTGCAGGTAAGTGCCAGACAGAAAAGGTGGTTTAGGGGATTTTATGTAGATGGGATTAATCAGTGCTTGATGAGTATGAATTTCCTAGTCACACAAGCAACAAACCCATATCTGCAAAAAATATCTTAAACTTTACTTATCCAGAACTTGAGACCCTCTTTTGTCTGATATAGAACACTTAATCTAGTCATTTCCAAATAGCTTCATCAAATTCAGTGCCTTTTCAGTCATTTGGGCTTTAAAATTCACCTACATTCAGTTTTCCCCAAACTCACCACCTTTCCCCTGAAAGTGGTGCTCTGTTCTGGTGATTTCTGTGAATATAGACCTTGGGAGACTTCGCTGTCTTATTTCTCAAAACTTGGTCTACCTCAGTCCGATGCAGTCCTCCATCTCTGGTCCAATACTTAGGTGCGTCCTCTTCCACAGGAGCAATCCTTTGACAAATAGCCACGTTCTAGAGCAACCCCCAACTTGGCTTCCTCTGCTCTGAGCTGCCCTGGCTGGGCACTGAGACCCTCCACACACCCACTGGGGCACTCACATTTGCTCCAGCACACTCTCTCTATTTCTCCCTCTCAGCTAATTTCTGAACCCTTTCTCACAAGCACAGAGAAGGCTGATGCTCTCTTCCCCATCTTCCTGAGGCCACAGGAGCCCTGGCACTGTCAGTGGGTGCTCATCTGCTCTACCAGACTCCACAGACATCTCTGCTCTGTTGTTCTTGTGTCACGTCTCAATATCTTTCTGTTGAGCCGCCAGAGCTCCAGAGGGAGAAGCAGTGAGACCTCTCCTCACTGATTTTTCTCAAATACATCTGGGATCACAGAAATAGGCAACACATCAGTTCTTCCTTCCTTTCCTTTCTCCTTCTACTCCCTAGCTAGTGGAATCTTTAGCTGATCTGGAGTATTTAAGGGGGACAGGGACAGAAAACCAATTCTGACTCTGTGGTTTCAAATTTCTCTTGTCTCACATCTGAATCCAATAAAGGATTTGGCACCTTTATTCTCTGGTTCTTCTATTGACAATCTCTTCTCTAATCTAGCCACCTGAACCAGGGATGCTCACTTAGTAAACAAGATTTCAAAAACTCACATTTTGTCACAAATACTATGGGAGTTAAAAAGCAGCACTTTCTCCGTATCAAGGTTCAGAGTCATCCTGTTGAAGTGATTGTGGAGATGGTATATTTAAACCAGGTCTTGAAGTGTTTCTGTGGCTAATGGATGGGGAGGTTACATGGGAAAAACATTTTAAGGCTCATTAAATGGAAGTCTTGTTCTACCATGCTCTGTGTATGCGTGTGTAGGTGTGTGTGTTTTACCTTGAGATTTTTTTTCTGATTTTACATATTTCCAATGACATTAGTAGGTTTTGTTTAAATTAAAGAAGACTTTAAAAATAACTTAGAGTCACTGATGTATATTTCTCAAGTCTATTCTCTGATTGACAGCAGCATGAGCAACTGTTATCTTACTCTTACCGTTGAAATGTTTTCTTTTCTTAGGTATAAAGACTGTATAAAATGGCTCATTTCAAGTTCTCCCTCTGCTTCTTTCATCTCATCCTTATGTGTCTATTTTGTTGGCTTCTCTTGCTGTTCCTATTCCTCTCTCTCTCTCCGAAGATTCATTCCTTGGCCATTTGCTTTTCTCCCCAAAATGATACCCCAGAATTTCCAGGTTTTATGGACCCATATGAATGATTGTTATTTTCAATGCTGTTTCCTCCCCCGCTCTCCAGCTTCCTCGTATCCTGCCATTTAGGTAGGTGATTAGGGGTTTATCAAGAACCTACCCTCTGCCACCTCTGTGTGATATTCATGAGATTCAAAAGGAAAAGCAAAATCTCTGTTCTCATGTTTACAATGGAGCCCAAATGAGGTCTTTCCCATCCCAAACTCTCCTTTGTTTGACATTCTTATTTCAGTTTATAGCATGATCATTCTGAGTCTAAAAGCCATGGTGTCACCACTCCTCCCCCTTCTTTTCCTTCTCTACATTGTCATGCCATCAATATCCCCTTTTCTCATCACACCCTTAAAATTCCCATGGCCAACCCTTTAACACAAGCCTGATTTGTAATGCCTGAGATAACTAAATAGTTATCTAACTGGGATCCTCAACTGGGCTCCTGTGTATCTGATCGCACAAGCATGTCCAGCATCATACTGTCAGATTATCCTTCCTGAATTACTATGTTAGACATTTAACTTGTGCTTTGATTTCCAGTCTACTGCCCAGCGGACATCTGTCATACTCATAACTGCCCCACCTATTTGTATATATTTTCTATATTTAGAGAAGCCCCTTTCCTTCTTTCTTTTCTCCCTTCCTTCCTCCCTCCCTCCTTTCCTTCCTTCCTTCCTTCCCCACCTATTTATTGAGTGCCAACCTCTGTTCATGGTACCAAGAAAAGAAGAATTAGCAAAATAGACCAAATCCTTGTCTTCATGGAAATTAGATTCTTACTCTTCCCTCTGACAGCTCTCAATTTCAGCCAAGCTTATTCACCCCTCATGTCCAACCTTTAGATTGGATGACCTCAGCCTAGAATAATCTCCCCAGCCTTCTTACTGAAGCTTACTCTATTTTGTTGGTCTTGCTAAGTCCCTTCTTCTATAAACAATTGCCTTATTTGAATTCTTTTCCTGCTGTCTAGCCTTTTACTGAACTTGAATCTAATTCTTTCAGTTCTTGGATTATATCTTACATTATTACTTGTTCTTTAATATATGGAGCCTCCTCCTATTAGATTCTAGGTTCCTTGAAGGCAGCGACTATGTATTATACCTTTTTGAGTCCCAGCATTTGGCCCAGGGCCCTGCGTATATCGTGCGTAGGTAACAGAATGGCAAGGGCCTTTCTACATGTGCTCTTTCTGTCATCCATTCCAACATGATGCTAACAAGTAAAGCCAGTTACAACTCTGAGATTCTCAATTCACTCTCAGATAAACTTCAAATTCCTCATCAAGGCATTCAAGGCCCTCCACAATCTGGTCCTAAGTTGCCTTTCCATGGAGAAAGCGCACAAACTTGATTTTCTTCAGAATATTTAAAATTGTATGCTGTTTTTCTTTCTAACCAGATGCCAGTTTTATTTTTGTGTGTGTATGACAATCTGTATACCCGGTTTCATAATTGCTCTGTGTATCATTTTATATGATAGAAGTCATTAAAATCGGAACACTGCTCATTTTTTGACTTACATATTATGAATAAGGGGAAAGAAGTGGAACTTTGCAGGGAGGAGAAAATGATGAAATTGCAACCTTGCGTTATTTGAACAGCAATTTTTGTGTAAGAATGGCTTTGAATTAAAGTTAGTGTATCTCACGAGGCCACCATCACCTTGATACCAAAACCAGACAAGGATGTCTCAAAGAAAGAAAACTACAGGCCAATATCACTGATGAACATAGATGCAAAAATCCTCAACAAAATACTAGCAAACAGAATCCAACAGCACATTAAAAGGATCATACACCATGATCAAGTGGGGTTTACTCCAGGAATGCAAGGATTCTTCAATATACACAAATCTATCAATGTGATTAACCATATTAACAAATTGAAGGAGAAAAACCATATGATCATCTCAATAGATGCAGAGAAAGCTTTTGACAAAATTCAACACCCATTTATGATAAAAACCCTGCAGAAAGTAGGTGTAGAGGGAACTTTCCTCAATATAATAAAGGCCGTATATGACAAGCCCACAGCCAACATCATCCTCAATGGCGAAAAACTGAAAGCATTTCCACTAAGGTCAGGAACAAGACAAGGTTGCCCACTCTCACCACTCTTATTCAACATAGTTTTGGAAGTTTTAGCCACAGCAATCAGAGAAGAAAAGGAAATAAAAGGAATCCAAATCGGAAAAGAAGAAGTAAAGCTGTCACTGTTTGCAGATGACATGATACTATACATAGAGAATCCTAAAGATGCTACCAGAAAACTACTAGAGCTAATCAATGAATTTGGTAAAGTAGCAGGATACAAAATTAATGCACAGAAATCTCTGGCATTCCTATATACTAACGATGAAAAATCTGAAAGTGAAATCAAGAAAACACTCCCATTTACCATTGCAACAAAAAGAATAAAATATCTAGGAATAAACCTACCTAAGGAGACAAAAGACCTGTATGCAGAAAATTATAAGACACTGATGAAAGAAATTAAAGATGATACAAACAGATGGAGAGATATACCATGTTCTTGGATTGGAAGAATCAACATTGTGAAAATGACTCTACTTCCCAAAGCAATCTATAGATTCAATGCAATCCCTATCAAACTACCACTGGCATTTTTCACAGAACTAGAACAAAAAATTTCACAATTTGTATGGAAACACAAAAGACCCCGAATAGCCAAAGCAATCTTGAGAACAAAAAATGGAGCTGGAGGAATCAGGCTGCCTGACTTCAGACTATACTACAAAGCTACAGTAATCAAGACAGTATGGTACTGGCACAAAAACAGAAAGATAGATCAATGGAATAGGATAGAAAGCCCAGAGATAAACCCATGCACATATGGTCACCTTATCTTTGATAAAGGTGGCAGGAATATACAGTGGAGAAAGGACAGCCCCTTCAATAAGTGGTGCTGGGAAAACTGGACAGGTACATGTAAAAGTATGAGATTAGATCACTCCCTAACACCATACACAAAAATAAGCTCAAAATGGATTAAAGACCTAAATGTAAGGCCAGAAACTATCAAACTCTTAGAGGAAAACATAGGCAGAACACTCTATGACATAAATCACAGCAAGATCCTTCTTGACCCATCTCCTAGAGTAATGGAGATAAAAACAAAAATAAACAAATGGGACCTAATGAAACTTCAAAGCTTTTGCACAGCAAAGGAAACCATAAACAAGACCAAAAGACAGCCCTCAGAATGGGAGAAAATATTTGCAAATGAATCAACTGACAAAGGATTAATCTCTAAAATTTACAGGCAGCTCATGCAGCTCAATAACAAAAAAATAAACAACCCAATCCAAAAATGGGCAGAAGACCTAAATAGACATTTCTCCAAAGAAGATATACAGACTGCCAACAAACACATGAAAGAATGCTCAACATCATTAATCATTAGAGAAATGCAAATCAAAACTACAATGAGATATCATCTCACACCAGTCAGAATGGCCATCATCAAAAAATCTAGAAACAATAAATGCTGGAGAGGGTGTGGAGAAAAGGGAACACTCTTGCACTGCTGGTGGGAATGTGAATTGGTTCAGCCACTATGGAGAACAGTATGGAGGTTCCTTAAAAAACTACAAATAGAACTACCATATGACCCAGCAATCCCACTACTAGGTATATACCCTGAGGAAACCAGAATTCAGAAAGAGTCATGTACCAAAATGTTCATTGCAGCTCTATTTACAATAGCCCGGAGATGGAAACAACCTAAGTGCCCGTCGTCGGATGAATGGATAAAGAAGATGTGGCACATATATACAATGGAATATTACTCAGCCATAAAAAGAAACGAAATTGAGCTATTTGTAATGAGGTGGATAGATCTAGAGTCTGTCATACAGAGTGAAGTAAGTCAGAAAGAGAAGGACAAATACCGTATGCTAACACATATATATGGAATTTAAGAAAAAAAAAATGTTATGAAGAACCTAGGGGTAAAACAGGAATAAAGACAGAGACCTACTGGAGAACAGACTTGAGGATATGGGGAGGGGGAAGGGTGAGGTGTGTTAGGGCGAGAGAGAGACATGGACATATATATACTAACAAACGTAAGGTAGATAGCCAGTGGGAAGCAGCCGCATGGCACAGGGAAACCGGCTCGGTTCTTTGTGGCTGTCTGGAGGGGTGGGATAGGGAGGGTGGGAGGGAGGGAGACAAAGAGGGAAGAGATATGGGAACATATGTATATGTATAACTGATTCACTCTGTTATAAAGCAGAAACTAACACACCATTGTAAAGCAATTATACCCCAATAAAGATGTTAAAAAAAAAAAAGTTAGTGTATCTCATTCACTATTTGCCACTATTTTGTGTACAAATCCCTACATAACAAATTACCATGGATTTAGTGGCTTAAAACAATACACATTCATTATCTCACAGTTACTGTGGGTCAGGAGTCTGGGGAGCGCTGAGTTGGTCCCTTTGCTCAGGATCTCAATAACAAATTACCATGGATTTAGTGGCTTAAAACAATACACATTCATTATCTCACAGTTACTGTGGGTCAGGAGTCTGGGGAGCGCTGAGTTGGTCCCTTTGCTCAGGATCTCACAAAGCTGAAATGAAGGTGTTGACTAGGTGTTCTTATCTGAAGAATTGACCGGAGAAGCTCAATTTAGGCTGCTGACAAAACTTATTCCCTGTGGCTTGTTGACTGAGGGCCCTGTCTTCTTCCTGGCTGTCTTCTGGAGGATGCTCTCAGGCCCTACATGCTGCCTGCCGTTCCCTGCCAGGTGGCCCTATCAAGTCAATAACTTACAACATGGCCATTTACTTCTTTAATGCTATCTGGGGAATCTCCCTCACTTCAGTCTACTAAAATTAACTCAATCAGAGAAGTAACATCCCATCACCTTTGTCACATTCTATTAGAAGTAAGTGAAATTTTTACCTGTACTCGCGGGAAAGGGATTATACAAGGGTACAACTTGAGAAGAGTCACCTTAGGGTATATCTGCCACAGTGCACTTCTGCCCAAAATTAAAAAAAAAAAAAACTGTGAATATACTTTGAAAATTAAGGATACTGTAGTAAGCAAAGCAACTTTCACATTGTGGTTTCAAAAGTAAAACTGCATTGTATAAAAAGGAATATATACTATTAATTCAACTGGTTTACTGTGGCTGAGAATGATGAATGCCCTCCTCTATTTAATTGATCTACTTCCTTCTTTTGGCTGACAATATTTTTACTGCCAATTTTCAATTAAATTATTTCTTTCAGGCCTCCTTGACCTCTGGCTGCTCTGTTCTGAGGAGTTGTCTGGAAGCCCTCATCTAACTAATGGTGTCTACCAAATTAAGAACTTGTACTATGTACAAGTTCTTGTACTATGTATTTATTGTACTATGACAATAAGTACAGGCAAAATATACTTGAGTCCCTAATATACTGACCCAGCCAGAATTACCAGTTCAAAATTATAAAGTTTGTTACCCTATTCTTGGATCAATTCCCTACAGAAAGGAAAATAAGCCTTAGGAGGACTGTGTTTCATAGCATCAAGAACCACACCGGACTCACACAGAGCTTAAGAAATCCTGTTGGCATAGCTTGAAGAGTACTGAAACATTTCTGCCAGTGGAGATACTTAAATTCGGCTATTCAATGAATGCCTGGGCAAAGAGGTAAATGCAGAGTCAAATTTAAATGCTTGATGTGCTTTCCCCTAGATCATGCCCTTTTTCCTTTTTTGTAGGGGCAGGAAGATACTGGGTGGGACGTGCTTTTTTTTTTTTTTTTTTTTGGAAAATTTTTCTTTGTAATTAAATATCTTTTCTTGGAAAATTTTCCTATGTAATTAAATATCCTTCCTAAGAAACTATTCATAGTATCTGGTTTATAGCATCCTGTTAAACAGAAAGTATGGTATTCTGATTACACAGCCTTAGGTTGACTATTAGGAAAACATTTTTCAGTTATATCTTTTCCTATCTGACTACCCAGAGACTTAATTATAGATGTGGCATATATTGTGCTGACCAAATACTTTGCCTGTAATATATAAAACAAATTAATATTATAACCTTTATTTCTTTACCATGTTTTAAGTGTACTCACCTCTGAGCCTTTTCATAACAGAGATCTACATAGATATTGAACAATTTGCTTCCTCCTGGAAGGAAGTAAACGTTGTCCACGAAATTTTAAGAACCTCAGTTAAGTAATATATTCTTATAGCTTAATTTTCCTCTATGGCCATGAAAATTTAAACACACCTAGTTTAATGCTGTGGTTATAAAAACCTAATCTGATCATTCTAGATAATTATACAGCTAAAGCCATCTCTGACACTTTTCTCTGTTTTCCTTTGGGTTAACATTTTTCATCATTTATTAATTTACTGGTAATAATAATGATGATGATGATGATGGTGATAGTAATAGGTAATATTTATTGAGCACCTACAACTTGCCAAGCACTTAAGCCAAGTACTTAACATGAATTATTTCACAACTGCCTATAATGATGCCCATTTTACAGATGAGAAAACTGAGGTTTAGAAATTAACAGCATGCTCAACCGGCTTGGTTCTTTGTGGCTGTCTGGAGGGGTGGGATAGGGAGGGTGGGAGGGAGGGAGACAAAGAGGGAAGAGATATGGGAACATATGTATATGTATAACTGATTCACTCTGTTATAAAGCAGAAACTAACACACCATTGTAAAGCAATTATACCCCAATAAAGATGTTAAAAAATAAAATAAATAAAAAATAAAAAAAAAAAGAAATTAACAGCATGCTCAAAAGTCATACTGGTGGCAGATCCACACCCAGTTCATTTTATCGTCAAAGTATATGGGTCCCTTTCCCCAATCCATCACCATGTATTTTTAGTGGTTGAATTTTATGAATCAGTGACATGTTATTCATAGAAAAATATATGAATCTTAAACACACGTAAGCTGAAAATATTTTAACACTCTGTGTACAGTTACTACAATATCTGTTTCCCATAAATTTGATAAAAATACCACAAATATGGCACCATATTTGACAAGGTACCAGATTAAAGTAATTTTAGCTTCAAAATATCTGTGTAAGATATGATCTTTTCCTTATAGTTAGCAGAATGTACATATCTCCCACTTCTTTAAAGGTGTTAAAATATACCATGGCCATTTTGTAGAGGTCTCCCTAGAAAACATAATGGCTAGATATAATGACATTATGTGACCAGTAAAGAATATATATACAATGAGACACATATTTTGCAATATGACCTAAAGAATGAATATTGACTGTCACAGTATCAGCAATATTCTTATCTTTTTAAGATTATAATCTTCTTTAATGGGTCAATGAAACAGGGATGCAAGATTATATTAAAGGCTGTGTTAATTTTCTAGTGCTGTCATAACAAAGTATCACAGACTGGGTGGTTTAAGCAATAGAAATTTATTTTTCCAAAATTCTGGAGGCTAGAAGTCAAAAATCAAAGTGTAGGCAGCTTCAGTTTCTTCTCCTTGGCTTCCAAATACGGGCCTTCTTCCTCACATGGCCTTCCCTCTGTATGTGTCTGTGTCCTAATATCCTCTTCTTATAATGATACTCATCAAATTGGATCAGGGCCAACCCACATGACCTAATTTTATCTTAATTGCATCTTTATTTATTTATTTATTTTAACACCTTTATTGGAGTATAATTGCTTTACAACAGTGTGTTAGTTTCTGCTTTATAACAAAGTGAATCAGCTATACATATACATATATCCCCCTATCTCCTCCCTCTTGCATCTCCCTCCCACGCTCCCTACCCCACCCCTCTAGGTGGTCATAAAGCACTGAGCTGATCTCCCTGTGCTATGTGGCTGCTTCCCACTAACTATTTTACAGTTGGTAGTGTATATATGTCCATGCCACTCTCTCACTTCGTCCCAGCTTACCCTTCCCCGTCCCTGTGTCCTCAAGTCCATTCTCTACGTGTGCGTCTTTATTCCTGTCCTGCACCTAGGTTCTTCAGAACCATTTTTTTTTTGATTCCATATGTATGTGTTAGCATACAGTATTTGTTTTTCTTTTTCTGACTTACAGTCTGTATGACAGACTCTAGGTCCACCCACCTCACTACAAATAAGTCAATTTCATTTCTATTTATAGATGAGTAATATTCCATTGTATATATGTGCCACATCTTCTTTATCCATTCATCTGTCGATGGACAATTAGGTTGCTTCCATGTCCTGGCTACTGTAAATAAAGCTGCAGTGAACATTGTGGTACATGACTCTTTTTGAATTATGATTTTCTCAGGTTATATGCCCAGTAGTGGGATTGCTGGGTCCTATGGTAGTTCTAATTTTAGTTTTTTAAGGAACCTCCAAACTGTTCTCCATAGTGGCTGTATCAATTTACATTCCCACCAGCAGTGCAAGAGGGCTCCCTTTTCTCCACACCCTTTCCAGCATTTATTGTTTGTAGACTTTTTGATGATGGCCATTCTGACTGGTGTGAAGTGATACCTCAGTGTAGTTTTGATTTGCATTTCTCTAATGATTAGTGATGTTAAGCATCCTTTCATGTGTTTGTTGGCGATCTGTATACTTCTTTGGAGAAATCTCTGTTTAGGTCTTCTGCCCATTTTGGGATTGGGTTGTTTGATTTTTTGCTATTGAGCTGCATGAGCTGCTTGTAAATTTTGGAGATTAATCCTTTGTCAGTTGCTTCATTTAAAAATATTTTCTCCCATTCTGAGAGTTGTCTTTTCGTCTTGTGTGTGTTTTCCTTTGCTGTGCAAAAGCTTTTAAGTTCCATTAGGTCCAATTTGTTTATTTTTGTTTTTATTTCCATTTCTCTAGGAGGTGGGTCAAAAAGGATCTTGCTATGATATATGTCATAGAGTGTTCTGCCTGCTTTCCCCTAAGAGTTTTACAGTGTGTGGCCTTACATTTAGGTCTTTAATCCATTTTGAGTTTATTTCTGTGTATGGTGTTAGGGAGTGTTCTAATTTCATTCTTTTACATGTAGCTGTCCAATTTTCCCAGCACCACTTACTGAAGAGGCTGTCACTTCTCCCTTGTATATTCTTGCCTCCTTTATCAAAGATAAGGTGATGATACGTCCGTGGGTTTATCTCTGGGCTTTCTATCCTGTTCCATGATCTATATTTGTTTTTGTGCCAGTCCCATACTGTCTTGATTACTGTAGCTTTGTACTTTAGTCTGAAGTCAGGGAGCCTGATTCCTCCCAGCTCCATTTTTCTTTCTCAAGATTGCTTTGGCTATTCAGGGTCTTTTGTGTTTCTATACAAATAGTACAATTTTTTGTTCTAGTTTTGTGAAAAATACCACTGGTTGTTTGAAAGAGATTGCATTGAATGTGTAGATTGCTATGGGTAGTATAGTCATTTCCACAATGTTGATTCTTCCAATCCAAGAACATGGTATATCTCTCGATCTGTTTCTATCATCTTTAATTTCTTTCATCAGCGTCTTATAGTTTTCTGCATACAGGTATTTTGTCTCCTTAGGTAGGGTTATTCCTTGGTATTTTATTGTTTTTCTTGCAATGGTGAGTGGGAGTGTTTCCTTAATTTCTCTTTCAGATTTTTCATCATTAGTGTACAGGAATGCAAGAGATTTCTGTGCATTAATTTTGTATCCTGCTACTTTACCAATTCATTGCTTAGCTCTAGTAGTTTTCTGGTAGCATCTCTAGGATTCTCTATGTATAGTATCATGTCGTCTGAAAACAGTGACAGCGTTATTACTTCCTTTCCAATTTGGATTCCTTTTATTTCTTTTTCTTCTCTGATTGTTGTGGCTAAAACTTCCAAAACTATGTTGAGTAACAGTGGTGAGAGTGGGCAACCATGTCTTCTTCACGATCTTAGAGGAAATGGTTTCAGTTTTTCACCATTGAGAAGGATGTTGGTTTTGGGTTTTTCATATATGGCCTGCATCTATTGAGATGATGATATGGTTTTTATCCTTCAACTTGTTAATATGTTGTATCACATTGATTGATTTGCATAAATTGAAGAATCCTTGCATTCCTGGAATAAACCCCACTTGAACATGGTGTATGAGCCTTTTAATGTGCTCTTGGATTCTGTTTGCTAGTATTTTGTTGAGGATGCTTGCATCTATGTTCATTAGTGATATTGGCCTGTAGTTTTCTTTCTTTGTGACATCTTTGTCTGGTTTTGGTATCAGGGTGATGGTGGCCTCATAGAATGAGTTTGGGAGTGTTCCTCCCTCTGCTGTATTTCGGAAGAGTTTGAGAAGGATAGGTGTTAGCTCTTCTCTAAATGTTTGATAGAATTCGCCTATGAAGCCATCTAGTCCTGGGATTTTGTTTGTTGGAAGAGTTTTAATTACAGTGTCAATTTCAGTGCTTGTGATTGGTCTGTTTATGCTTTCTATTTCTTCCTGGTTCAGTCTCAGAAGTTTGTGCTTTTCTAAGAATGTGTCCATTTCTTCCAGGTTGTCTATTTTAATGGCATAGAGTTGCTTGTAGTAATCTCTCATGATCCTTTGTGTTTCTGCAGTGTCAGCTGTTACGTCTCCTTTTTCATTTCTAATTCTATTGATTTGAGTCTTCTCCCTTTTTTTCTTGATGAGTCTGGCGAATAGTTTATCAATTTTGTTTATTTTCTCAGAGAACCAGCTTTTAATTTTATTGATGTTTACTACTGTTTCCTTCCTTTTTTTTCATTTATTTCTGATCTTATCTTTATGATTTCTTTCCTTCTGCTAACTTTGGGGGTTTATTGTTCTTCCCTCTCTAATTGCTTGAGGTGTAAGTTTAGTTTGTTTATTTGAGATGTTTCTTGTTTCTTGAGGTAGGATTGTATTGCTATAAACTTCCCTCTTAGAACTGCTTTTGCTGCACCCCATAGGTTTTGAGTCATCTTGTTTTCATTGTCATTTGTTTCTAGGTATTTTCTGATTTCCTCTTTGAATTCTTCAGTGATCTCTTGGTTATTTAGTGGTATATTGTTTAGCCTCCTTGTGTTTGTATTTTTTACAATTATTTTCCTGTAATTGTTATCTAGTCTCATAGCATTGTGGTTGGAAAACATACTTGATATGATTTCAATTTTCTTAAATTTACCAAGGCTTGATTTGTGACCCAATATATGATCTACCCTGGAAAATGTTCCATGAGCACTTGAGAAGAAAGTGTATTCTCTTTTTTTTGGATGGAATGTCCTATAAATATCAACTATGTCCATCCTGTTTAATGTATCATTTAAAGTTTGTGTTTCCTTATTTATCTTCATTTTGGATGATCTGTGCATTGGTGAAAGTGGGGTGTTAAAGTCTCCTACTATGATTGTGTTACTGTTGATTTCCCCTTTTATGGCTGTTAGCATTTGCCTTATGTATTGAGGTGCTCCTGTGTTGGGGGCATATATGGTTACAATTGTTATATCTTCTTGGATTTATCCCTTGATCATTATGTAGTGTCCTTCTTTGTCTCTTGTAATAGTCTTTATTTTCATGTGTATTTTGTCTTATATGAGAATTGCTACTCCAGCTTTCTTTTGATTTCCATTTGCATGGAATATCTTTTTCCATCCCCTCACTTTCAGTCTGTATGTGTCTGTAGGTCTGAAGTGGGTCTCTTGTAGACAGTATATATATGGGTCTTGTTTTTGTATCTATTCATCCAGTCTATGTCTTTTGGTTGGAGCATTTAATCCATTTACATTTAAGGTAGTTATCAGTATGTATGTTCCTATTATCATTTTCTTAACTGTTTTGGGTTTGTTATTGTAGGCCTTTTCCTTCTCTTGTTTTTCCTGCCTAGAGAAGTTCGTTTAGCATTTGTTTTAAAGCTGGTTTGGTTGTGTTGCATTCTCTTAGCTTTTGCTAGTCTGTAAAGTTTTTAATTTCTCTGTCAAATCCGATATGGGATCCTTGCTGGGTAGAGTAATGTTGATTGTGAGTTTTTCCCGTTCATCACTTTAAATATGTCCTGCCACTCCCTTCTGGCTTGCAGAGTTTCTGCTGAAAGAGCAGCTGTTAACCTTATGGGGATTCTCTTGTATGTTCTTTGCTGTTTTTCCCTTGCTGCTTTTAATATTTTTTCTTTGTATTTAATTTTTGATACTTTAATTAATATGTGTCTTGTTGTGTTTCTCCTTGGATTTATCCTGTATGGGACTCTCTGCGCTTCCTGGACTTGACTATTTCCCATTCCATATTAGGGAAGTTGTCAACTATAATCTCTTCAAATATTTTTTCAGCCCTTTCTTTTTCTCTTCTTCTTCTGGGACTCCTATAATTCGAATGTTGGTGCATTTAATGTTATCCCAGAGGTCTCTGACACTGTCCTCAATTATTTCCATTCTTTTTTTCTTTATTTTGCTGTGTGGTAGTAATTTCCACTCTTTTAACTTCCAGGTCACTTATCTGTTCTTCTGCCTCAGTTATTCTGCTATTGATTCCTTCTAGAGAATTTTTCATTTCATTTATTGTGTTGTTCATCATTGTTTGTTTGCTCTTTAGTTCTTTCAGTTTCTCATTAAACGTTTCTTGTATTTTCTCCATTCTATTTCCAAGATTTTGGATCAGCTTTACTCTTATTATGCTGAATTCTTTTTCAGGTAGACTGCTTATTTCCTCTTCATTTGTTTGGTCTGGTCGGTTTTTACCTTGCTCCTTCATCTGCTGTGTATTTCTCTGACTTCTCATTTTGCTTAACTTACTGTGTTTGGGGTCTCCTTTTTGCAGGCTGCAGGTTCGTAATTCCTGTTGTTTTTGGTGTCTGCCCCCAGTGGCTAAGGATTGTTCTGTGGGTTGTGTAGGCTTCCTGGTAGAGGGGACTGGTGCCTGTGTTCTGGTAGATGAGTTTGGATCTTGTCTTTTTGGTGGGCAGGAACATGCCCAGTGGTGTGTTTTGGGGTTTCTGTGACCTTAATTATGATATTAGGCAGACTCTCTGCTAATGGGTGGGGTTGTGTTCCTGTCTTGCTAGTTGTTTGGCATAGGGTGTCCAGCACTATAGCTTGCTGGTCGTTGAGTGGTGCTGGGTATTAGCGCTGAGATGGACATCTGTGGGAGAGCTTTGGCCCTTTGATATTACATGAAGCCAGGAGGGCTCTAGTGAACCAATGTCCTGAACTCGGCTCTCCTACCTCAGAGGCACAGGCCTGACACCCAGCAGAGCACCAAGACACTGTCAGCCACACGGCTCAGAAGAAAAGGGAGAAAAATAAAAGACAGAAAGAAAAAATAAAATAAAATAAAGTTATTAAAATAGAAAAAATTATTAAAAATAAAAAAATTTAAAAGTAATATAAAAAAGAAAAAAAAAGAAAGAAAGATAGAAGAGAGCAACCAAACCAAAAAACAAATCCACCAATGATAACAAGCACTAAAAACTATACTAAAGAAAAAAAAAGGATAGACAGAACCCTAGGACAAATGGTAAAAGCAAAGGTCTACAGACAAAATCACACAAAGAAGCATACACACTCACAAAAACAGAAAAAGGAAAAAAATATATATGTATATATAAAGAAAAGGAAGAGAGCAACCAAATCAATAAACAAATCTACCAATGATAATAAACTGTAAACACTAAACTAAGATAAACATAAAACCAGAAAAATATTAGATGCAGAAAGCATACCTCAAGTCTCCAGTTGCTCCCAAAGTCCCTGCCTCAATTTTGGGAAGATTCATTATCTATTCAGGTATTCTACAGATGTAGGGTACATCAAGTTGGTTGTGGAGATTTAATCCGCTGCTCCTGAGGCTGCTGGGGGAAATTTTCCTTTCTCTTCTTTGTTCGTACAGCTCCTGGGGTTCAGCTGTGGATTTGGCTCTGCCTCTGTGTGTAGGTTGCCTGAGGGCATCTGTTCCCGCCCAGACAGGACAGGGTTAAAGTAGGAGCTGATTAAGGGACTCTGGCTCACTCATTCTGGGGAAGGGAGGGGTAAGGAATGTGGGGCAAGCCTGCGGGGTCAGAGGCTGACGTGACGTTGCAACAGCCTGAGGCGCCCTGTGTTTTCTCCCTTGGAAGTTGTCCCTGGATCACAGGACCTTGGCAGTGGCGGGCCGCACAGGCTCCCGGGAGGGTAGGTGTGGATTGTGACCTGGGCTTCCACACAGGCTTCTTGGTGGCTGCAGCGGCAGCCTTAGCGTCTCATGCCCGTCTCTGGGGTCCACGCTGACAGCCATGGCTCATGCCCATCTCTGGAGCTCGTTTAGACGGTGCTCTTAATCCCCTCTCCCTACGTACCCCAAAACAACCGTCTCTTGCCTCTTAGTCGGGTCCAGCCTTTTTCCCGGACTCCCTCCTGGCTAGGTGTGGTGCACTAGCCTCCTTGAGGCTGTGTTCACACAACCAGCCCCAGTCCTCTCCCTGGGATCTGACCTCCAAAGCCGGAGTCTCAGCTCCCAGCCCCCACCTGCCCTGCAGGTGAGCAGACAAGCCTCTCGGGCTGGTGAGTGCCGGTCGGCACCGATCCTCTGTACAGGAATCTCTCCGCTTTGCCCTCCGCACCCCTGTTGCTGCGCTCTCCACCGTGGCTCTGAAGCTCACCCACCCCCCACCCCACCCCCCCTGTCTCCACCAGTGAAGGGGCTTCCTAGTAGGAGGAAACTATTCCTCCTTCACAGCTCTCTCCCAGTGGTACAGGTCCCACCCCCATTCTTTTGTCTCTGTTTTTTCTTTTTTCTTTTGCCCTACCCAGGTAAGTGGGGAGTTTCTTGCCTTCTGGGAGGTCTGAGTTCTTCTGTCAGCGTTCAGTAGGTGTTCTGTAGGAGTTGTTCCACACGTAGATATATTTCTGATGTATTGGTAGGGAGGAAGGTGATTTCCGTGTCTTACTCCTCTGCCATCTTGAAGGTGTCTCCTTAATTACGTTTTTAAAGGCCTCATCTCTAAATACAGTTACATTCTGAGGTACTGAGGGTTAGGATTTTGACATATGAATTTGAGGGGTACATAATTCAGCCCACAGCAGAGGCACATCCCAATTTCTGTCCAGCAAGTAATAAAAACATGCCATTGGATTGGTGCTTAACAATCCTTCCCTTTTCTTGGTGTGATTTCCTAACTACAATTGTCAATAAATTATTTCAGGAAATAAAAACGTGTAAATGCTCACAAAAAGTAACAATTTCTACCCCTCAAAAGAAATCAGAAAGTGGTTAACAATTCACAAAAGGCAAAAAATTTCTCCTAAATTTCAGTTAATTACTCTAGAATCCATCTCACACTATATAGTAAATAATTTTGACAAATTGTTCAAGATCAGTTTTGGTAAAACAAATCACAGTTTCTCCTACTGAATTTTTTTATATGCAAATACAATACTATTTTAATGTGAATGACATGACTAAAACTATAAAAAGAAAACTGTATTAAGGTAAAATATTTGTAGAAATTATAATAGAGAAAACATTTTCTTATATTTTTTTTTTCAAATTAAGTAATTAAAATATTAATAAATCACAGAAGCATATGACATAAAATGACTGTTTCCACAAGTCTCCTATTGAATTTTAATGTAAAAGTGAGATGTGTTTCATGGGCACCAGGGACTCCATTACTTTTATTTTCTGAGAGAATCTCAGGACCAGTCATCACTTACCTGTTGCTTTTGGATCAGTTCCATCTATCTCAACCCATCAAATAAGCAAGTGATAAGAAACAGTGACCCATGTGGCTCCTACATTGCATAGGAATTACAGGTTTGTTTAGTTTTGCAATTAACACATAGTACAGTATCCCTTCCTGAAATTTGTGATTGAGACTCCACAGACATAATTATTTACTAATTCATTCTCATTTATCACTTTGACTAGAATTTGTCAAAGAACTTGTGGTAGCAATTTAAGTTTAAAATTGGGGCTTTTTTTTTTTTTTTTTTTTTGCGGTACGAGGGCCTCTCACTGCTGTGGCCTCCCCCGCCGTGGAGCACAGGCTCCGGACGCGCAGGCTCCGCAGCCACGGCTCACGGGCCCAGCCGCTCCGCAGCATGTGGGATCCTCCCGGACCGGGGCACGAACCTGTGTCCCCTGCATCAGCAGGCAGACTCTCAACCACTGCGCCACCAGGGAAGCCCAAAATTGGGGCTTTTGATAGCATTAGGCAGTGATAAAGAAGAGGGTAGGATGAATTTTTTTTTTTTTTTTTTCTTGCGTTATGCGGGCCTCTCACTGTTGCGGCCTCTCCCACTTGCGGAGCACAGGCTCCGGACGCGCAGGCCCAGCGGCCACGGCCCACGGGCCCAGCCGCTCCGCGGCACGTGGGATCCTCCCGAAACGGGGCACGAACCCGCGTCTCCTGCAACGGCAGGCGGACTCTCAAGCACTGCGCCACCAGGGAAGCCCAGGATGAATATTTTTTAATGTCATAGACCAAGGGTTATTGCTAATCATTTTTTAAATCGTGGACCACTGTGAGGAATTTATGAAAGCTACAAAGGCATATTTGCTTACAATAACATAAAATTTTACATTACATTTTAAAGTTTAAAGATTTCTTGAAAACCAGTGGAACTCAGGTTAAAGTCTCTGGTTTGGAGGCACCAGTCTCAGCTCAGGGACACAGAGAGTTAGAAAGAAACCAACGCCTAATTAGATTAACACTAACCTCCACAATAATGGCCTAGAAGATGGTAAAGTGTTCATCAAAGCATAAAAATTCTCCAAGTATAAAAACTATTTACTTCAGTCTCTACTACTACATAAGATGTATGACTGTCAACAGAAAATGACAAAGTATATGAAAGGTTAAACAGAAAAAAAGCCTCAAAGACACAAAGCAATCTTCTAAACCAGACTCAGATATGACACAGATGTTCGAACTATCTGACAGGAAATTTTAAAATAACTATAATTAATATGTTAAAGGATCTAATTGCAAAGGTGAATGACATGCAAGATCTGATGGGTAATGTCAGTAGAGCAATTAAAAGTATAACAAAAAAATCAAGCTTAAGTGCCAGGCATGCATAACACAGTAACAGAGTTGAGGAATGCCTTCCATAAGCTGACAGATAAACTCAACATAGTCAAGAAAGGAATAATTAAATTTAGTTAGAGCTATAGAAATTACCCACACTGAAACACAAGGAAGAAAAAAAAACAGTGGGCAAAAAACCATGAGGGAGTATCTGAGAGCAATTTTCTATTTGCTCCATCTGTTCTTTGTTTCCATTAAAAATATTTAAAATTTTCTTAAAGATTTTCTCTAACCCATGCATTAGTCAAAATGAATGGTTTAATTTTCAAAAATTTGGATATATTCAAATAACTTTCTGTTATTGGCTTCTAGTTTAATTCTAATAGGTACAAGAACATACTTTGTATAATTTCTTTTAAGTTCTACAAGGTTTGTTTTATAGGCCATAATATGGTCTATCTTGCTGAATTTTCCATGTGCATTTGAGAAGAAAATGTATTCTGATGCTATTGGATAGAGTGTTCTAGAAATAAATATTGGGTTAAATTGGTTGATAGTGCTGTTCAGATCATCTACATCCTTCCTTATTTTCTGCCTACTCATTTTTCAATTGCTAAAAAAGATGTTAATGTCTCCAAGTATAATTGTGGATTTGTTTATTTCACCTTTCAGATATGTGTTTTTCTTTCACATATATTGAAGATCATTGTTATGTGAATAAACACTTATCCTCTTGGAGAATGATTGTTTTCTCAAACTTCTTGAAGTTGGCAAAGAGTTTTGAGACACAAAACCAAAACTACCAGTCATAAAATTTAAAAATCAATAAATAAAAGTTTATAAAATTGTAAAACTTTTTCTCCTCAAAAGATACACTGGGAAATTTTTTTCAAAGCCACAGAGTGAGACAAAATATTTGAAAAACACATATCTGATACAAGAGTTGTATCTAGAATATACAAAAAATGCTCAAAATTCAACAATAAGAAAACAACCCAAATTTTTCAAATGGGTAAAAGATATGAACAAATACTTCACCGAAAAAGAGACGCAGAGGGCAAATAAGCATTTAAAAAGATACTTAGTTTCATTGCTCATTAGATAAATGCAAAATAAAACCACAATGATTTATCACTACTCATCTATTAGAATGACAGTATAGCTAGTATTAGAATGTATAATACTATACAACCAGCAATCTAGGTATTTACTCAAGTGAATTGAAAGTATATATTCACACAAAAACCTGTGTGTAAATATTTATAGCAGCTTTATTCATAATCTCCAAAAGCTGGAAACAACCCAAATGTCATTCAACAAAAGAATGGATAAACAAACTGTGGTATATCCATACAAGGAATACTACTCAGAAATAAAAAGAAATGAACTATTGATCCATGTAATAAACAAGGATGAATCTTAAACACATCCTCAGTGAAAGAAGCCAAAACCTAAAGACTATATATTGTATGATTCCCTTCGTAAGACATTCTTGAAAAGGCAATGTAAAGGAATAGTAATCAGATAAGTGGCAGTCAGGGATTGAGAATGGAGGAAGGGTTGATACAAAGTGGTAGCATAAGGAAATTTTGGATGCCATGGAACCATCCTATATGGTGCTGTGATGGTAAATATACAACTTCACATACTTGTCAAAGCCCACAGAAATAAACACCACAAAGAATGAATTTTACCACAGGCAAATTTTTAAAAAATCAACCACATTGTCAGGGGACCCCAAGATGGGATTCAGACCATGAAAACCATACCATGTAAAATGTTAACATTAGGTGAAGCTGAGTGAAGATATTTGGGAACTCTCTGTACTATCTTGCAAATTTAAAGTTATATAAAAATTAGAAGATAAGGAAAACCAACTACCTAGTTACATCACTTTCACCTAATACAACACCACCTCAACACCAAAAAAGAAAGAAATATACAATCTCATAACAAAGCAACGTTCCTAAAATTTACTAAATGTAATGTTTAAAACAAAAAAGGTTTTGGCACTCGGGTAGAGCTCCCAAAGCGTCATTTTTCCATTTTCTTTCCAGGCACATCTAAAATAATCATTTAAAGGGTATCCATTTGGAGGTGCTTAAGAAAGATTTCTGAATGAATAAATGAGTTACCAATATTCAAATTCAACTCATCATCTTCCCCTTAGCCCCAGCACCTTCTTCTAATTTCACAGTTTTAGTTAATGATGATTAACTATTTATTGTCTCAGTGCCCCAGACTCAAAACCTTGACATCTTTTCATTCATTCATTCATTCATTCATTCATTCATTTACGGCTGCATTGGGTCTTTATTGCTTCCCGTGGGCTTTCTCTAGTTGCAGTGAGCAGGGGCTACTCTTCGTCGTGGTGTGTGGGCTTCTCGTTGCGGTGGCTTCTCTTGTTGCAGAGCACGGGCTCTAGGTGCACAGGCTTAAGTAGTGTGGCACACGGGCTTAGTTACTCCTCAGCCTGTGGGATCTTCCTGGACCAGGGCTCGAACCCGTGTCCCCTGCATTGGCAGGCGGATTCTTAACCACTGCGCCACCAGGGAAGCCCCTTGGCATCTTTTTAAACTCTAAGTTTTCATCTCAACATTTCTCCCTGCCCTACATACATCAAGTAAGTCACCAACCATGCCGTTTTTATCCCTGCTTTTTATTTGCTACTCTTCATCACAATAGCTGAACCTCCCATAAATTCTCATACGTGTGATTACAGCATGACTTCAAATGGCCCCCTTTGGTAAAATGGCTGCCAGATAGATCTCCCTTACTTACTCTGACCATGGCATAATAATGCTTGAAAACTTTCCATGATTAATCATTGTCTACTAAATAAATTACATCCTCTTTAGGGCATTTAGTGGCTTCCAGTATTTACCAACACAGGCAAGCTGAACTGTTCATTATTTCCCAAGGACAATATCCATGTTCACAGCTTTCATGCCATTGTTACTGCTATTCCTTCCACCAGAAAGTGCTCTTCCTGTATGTTCAGAGAAATCCAGTCATCTTAGTTCACATTTCATATTCTTCATAAAGCTTTACCTGATTTCCTAAAAAGTGGATGCACACTCCCATGCCCTCCAAAACTCCATGCCATTTTGCATAAACTTCCCTTATGGATTCTGTCACATTTTTACCTTTGCATTATGATTATTTAACCGTCTTATTTATTTGCCTTTTTAATATGAAAACGGGCTGTGCTTCATCTTCAGTTTTCCTATTCCCTACTGAACCAGGAAAAGTGCTGACATGCGACCATAAAATGATAGACACAGAATAAATAAGTAAATAAAATATCAATGAATGAATAAGTGAATGTTGACTAAATTGTGAGGGAGGAGGAAGTAAAGTTTGGACTAGAAAATGTAAGTTTCTTGAAACTAGAAAATGTAAGTTGTCCCTTTTCTCCTATGATGATTGGGGAAGAAAACTAGCTTAATGGCAAAGGACACACAACGGTTATTCACAATGTCTGCTGGCTACTGAACCTCCTATTTTAGCCACAGTCACACTGGTGACTCTATGACTTTTTCTAGGAACTTCCATGACAACAAAAGCAGACAGTCTCCTTCAGGCCCTAGAGCTGACTTTGTGAACTCTGGCAATGGCTATCTGGATTCTTAGGAATAGAAGATCTTACATCAGTTTCCGTGTACTGAAAAAAAAAAAGTATTATAAAGACATCTGACTTATCTCTTTTGCATAAAAGAAACTAGGCCAGAAAGAAAGAACTCTAGAGCATTTACTTCAGATAACAGCAGTCTCAGTAAAAAGCACCTGCTGACCCATACCAAATTAAGACATCACATGACACATACATTAAAGATACACATCAAATTAAATTCTAAAACTCCAAATGACACTCTTCTTTATTAAGCATGACAGAAAGCAAGAGCCTATGAGTGACAGTATTTTCCTATGCAACCATAGGTAAAGGATATTTTCTGGCCGAAACATCTTTTAACCATCACATTGAAAGTTCTAAACAAAGCAGGCCTTCAATTTTTTTCTTGGGGAAAAAAAAAAGTCTTTCTCAGTGCTCTTTTCCTGCTGTGAAATATTTTGCATATTTACACAAAATTACTTGAAAATTTTTCACTTAAATGGGCGGATGTCGCCTAAAATCATTCATAACACAGTAAAAACAAAGAAACCCCCAGTTACTTCTGTTACTTTGTTCACAGGACACATCATTGGCTCCGTATAAATGAACCTTATTCATGGGTTGGCTAAAGTTGCAGAAGATCCCAACGATGAAATACAAATAACTTACCTACATGTGATTTGGCCTTTAAAATGTTGGATTTAACATGTCCACACTCACCTCTTACTACTTTCGTTTTCCCTCGAATAAAAAACAACAGTAGAAAATTTTAAAAAATTCAACTGTGTATGGCATTTCATTGGACATAGATTCTATGGAGAGCCAAACTCTTTATTCAGAACTCATTGCCTGGGATCATTTAGGTAAACTATTTTTTATAGCCCTGGCACATGGGCAAAAACTTTCTTCCATGGCTGGATTATAATAGTTTATGTATTTAGCCAGCTCTTTAGATGGTTATCTATGTTGTAGCTTTCTCCAGACTCTGGATCACTGAAGTTTCTGTTAGCATCCTCAAGGCTTATATTTTTCATTGATAAATCTAGAATATACACGTTCACACAAATTTTGGATTAATTTACATTAAATGCATAATGATCTTTAAAGCCCTTCTTCTAACTACTGCTGAATTCTCACTTTAAGAAAAACTGCAATTTATAGAAAAGAAGACAGTTTTTTAAAGGAAGTCTCCAGTGAATCCTTTGGCAAAGTGAGTAATCACATTCTAACTTATGTGTTTTGCAAGTTGAGAAACTAGATTCTCATTTCGGTATCTCTGGTAGAGGAGATGAGAATGGGGGCAAAGGGCATCTCTTGGATGGCCCAAGAGGAAAGGGTGAGATGAGAGGAGAGGGCAGCCGTCCGGGTTCTCTCCCTGGAAAGTTAAATGTCAGCAGGGTTAGGCCTTGCCAATATAAATACAATCACAATGATGGTATAAAAAGACATGCATTTTCACCTCTATTGACTTTTCACGTTCATGGGATAATTATTGTAACATTTTCTTAAAGGGCAAAAAGCTTTTGATGATGAATACATCTCATTACATGGAATTTTACGTGTAATCCTTACATGAATCTCATTGTAATTCAATGGATGAATTACGTGTTAATGCTAGCATAACAAGCCTTTAACCTATTTGACTTAATTACAGGCATATCATCAGATTTACTGGGAAAAGGTTCGTTCCCTAGGCTCTAAAAGTCTTTTCACTTTTTTAACTCTTTGGTTAAACCTTTCGAAGGCAGCATCAGCCTCTGTCATGAATAATCTATCTCTTACTACCACATCTATGGATTTCACCTATAGGAATAGAGGAGAGAATAGGGAAGACATCCTTTTGCTTAACTTTGTGAATGTCTATATAGATGTTGAGGGCTCCCAGTATGTCTGGTCTCTTATGAGCAGGACCTTTTTCAAGTCAAGAGATATGGTGAAATAGAATGAACTTGGGCTGGGAGTTAGAAATCTAGCTCTGACACTCACTAAGAGGGTAGCTTTAGAAAAGCCAATCAACTCGCTTGAACCCCAGTTTCCTTTTCTGTTGAATGGAGATATGACACCACTTGCCTTGCCTACTCACAGGGTCTTGGTGAAGATCTAAGGATGTAATTAATGTGATATTAGGAACAGTGTTGTGTGGAAAATAAAACAGTACAACTAGAGAGTATGGAGGAAGAAGGAAGAAGAGGAAGGAGAAGGGGGAGGGGAGGGGGAGTAGGGAGAGAAGAAGAAAGAGAACAAGAAGCCAGTCAACAGTAATGCAACAGATCAGCCCTTTGAAGAGCATTAGTAAATATCCAAGGCACATCCATACAAAAATAGGGAATGAATAGGATACCCAAGGAGCACACAGCAGGGATACCTATCTGAAGAGTTCTCAAAGCAAACAACAATGAATCTGAGACTAATCTGAGGATAAGTAGGAAAGAATTAGAATGGGAGTTGTTTTGGGGGTGAAGTGGGTATGGAGGTAAGAAGATGGAAGGTCTTCATGATAGAGATTATAACTTGTGCCTTCCTACAAAGTCAGGACCCAGCAAATTTTTGTTGAATGATTGAAAGGGAGAGCATATCTGAGCATAGGGTGCAAGATGAGATGGATTGGAGATGTGGTGAGAGGGAGGTGGAGGCATAACTAATGGGGTTCAGTTTTAGAACAGTGACTCTGGCTACTATGCGAAGAACTCTGTAGAGGGGGGTGGGAGCAGAGAAGCCAGAGAGTAGAAAATTGCCATGAGTCCATGGCCTTGAAGAGTCACAGAAGGACTCGACTGTTGGCTGGGTGTGAGGATAGTCTGAGGAAAGGGTCAAGGAAACACTGGTCTCCCAGATTTAAGCAGAGATGAAACACTAAGCCAGAGATTCTAAATCTCACCCCCAGTTACAGGAGCATATGGGAAGAAAGGCCAAAGTCTTAGCATGTCAATAGACACTTCCCGAAAGAAGTTCCCTTAGCTGAGTCCTGACAGATGAAGAGGAGTCCACCAAGTAAACAGTAGGAAGCATGAGAAGCACTTATTTCTCATGCATCTGCAGTCAGCAGGGGCAGCTGTGCTTCAGGCTATCTGGTGGCTACAGTGTTCTTGCTGAAGCTCTGTCCTTCAACCACTTTCCTCCACTTGTGCTCTTTCTAAAGCCTGGCCTGTAGGGGCAGCCCTACCTGGGAGAAGCTCTCCTCATGGCTACAGCAGAAGCACAAAGGGGCCAATGGAAACATGCAAGGCTAGGAATCGGCACACTATCATTTCTGTCCACGTGCCATCGGTCAAAGCAAGTCGTATGACCAAGACTAAAGTCAAGTGCCCAAGGAGGAGAGAGCTGCTCTCTGCCTTTCGTGTGAGGTATTGCAAAAAGTTACATAGCAGAGGGCACAGATACAGGGGCTAGGATGAGAGGCAGTGAAGAATGGGCTCAATAATTCCATCTACCACGGGGGTCTTCTGCATGAATCTCAGGAGAGAATCTTTGTGAACAAAGAGTATATGAGATGACAGACCAGAGGCCAGTTTAGTTGCACTTTAGAGGACAGTGGAGGGAAGAAAAAGGGAGAGAGAAACTGGGATGAAGAAAGGTGAGCATGGGCTTCATGAAGGGCTTATTGTAAATCACGGAAGGTACGAAAGTGCTAAATGCCAACAAGAACAGGGCATTCTGGGAGCAGTTAAGGAGCAGATGGGCCCCTAACCCAGTCTTCGGGGGTTTCTGGGGAGACCTACCAGGCAGAGAGATGGGGGTGTGCCAAAATTGTAGGACTATAATCCCTTTAACAAAGCTGGTGCTCACTGACCGAAGGCACAGTGTCTTTGTGGTGCGATACTGAATATTTCATCAGGGTTTACACCTGAGCAAAGTAGCCAGGCTCCTCTGTTGTGATTTGGTGGATCCTGAGAAATGTCCCCTACCCCACATCTAGAAAGCCAACAGCGTCCAGGGTGTGCTGCTCAAGAACAGAGGACAGGGAGTCTGGTTCCGTGCTGTGCTGAGCCTAGCCCACCCCATGACAGATACTCTGGGGGGATTAAAGTGTTTGTTCTCCTGTCAGCAGGCTAGAGAATCCTCCAAACCCATGCCAGGGATATGCACACAGTAAACACTCTGCTCTGTGAGAGCTGTCCTGTCAAAAACCAAGAGAGCTGACTCTCCTGCAGATCTGAGCACCTCTCTTAGTTCACTTTCTCTGTAATCACCAGAGGTGGTAACGGATCTCCCAAAAGGATGCCAGATTTCACAGAAGCCTTACTAATTCCTCCCCTTTTTATCGGCCAAGTAAAAGTTATATGTGGTGTGTGCGTGTGTGTGTGCATGTGTGTGTGTGTGTGTGGTGACTGAGTGAGGGCCAACAAACTCCAGAGAGTTGCTTGAGGTCACACGGAGTCAGTGGCTCAATACGGTTTAGCAAAGCCTCATGCCCTGTCTGGCCCCCAATCCTTTTTATCTAACCACAGAACAAGTTGTCATATGAAGAAAACATAAAAAGCATTAACCTCTGATAAGTTACATTTATTTTTCTTGTGCATTTGGCATTTATTTTGGTTGTTCCAATTTGTGTGGCTTAGTATATAGAGTCCTGTGCGTTGTCCTTTTAATCCTGGGTCTTTTATTTCTGTTGGCATTTCCCTTATTCTTTCATTAAATTTACAGTTTTCCATTTCTATAAAAGTTGTCTCAAAACAGTCCTTGGCTTTGGTATCACTGCAATGTGGAATTTAGCCGAATTTTCTTCCCTCCACACTAAAGTCATTTCAGCATCAGCCATCAAAAAACTTTTTTTCCTCCAGTTTTAGTGAGATGTAATTGACATTCAGCACCATATAAGCTTAAGGTGCACAGCATAATGATTTGACTTACACACACCATGAAATGATTACTACAATTTGTTTAGTGAACATCCTTCATCTCATAAGGATACAATATTAAAGAAATAGAAAAAAATTTTTTTCCTTGTGATGAGAACTCTTAGGATTTCTCTCTTAACAACTTTCCTATGTAACACACAGCAACGGTAATTACATTTATCGTGTTGTACATTACATCCCTAGTACTTATTTACCTTATAACTGGCAGTTTGTACCCTTTGACCGCCTTGTTCCAATCCCCCTGAATATCATGAGGTATTCTCCATCAACTGATTTGAATGTTTCCTGGGAGAATAAAATTATTTTAACTGTGATTTCACATATTTTCTCTGGTCTTTTGTCTCTCCGGTGAAAGTCTCTGGCCTTTAAATATGCCCTAACATTATCCCCACTCACAGCGTAGTTGGTGTCTGTTAAAATCTTTGGTGCCTTTCATGTTGGTGCATGCCTGCAGCTAATTTTCTTTGAAATGCAGAGTTGTTGACTTTGGTGGGGCAGCACCACAGGCTGGACACAGTGGTCTCAAGACTACCGGGAGGCCACTTTCTGAAAAGACCGAAATAACCCCCAGAAAATAAAGGGCTTCCCTTGATGCAATCTAAGCAGCCCATACTTATCTGCTTTGCACTAACTGCCAAGCATATGTGGTGAGATTCATAGATTACCCGAGTACAAATGAGCATAAAGATGAACTCAATTCCCTTTGCCACCATGTTTTTCTACAAGACTGAAATCCACTTGAAAAATAAGAAGAGTTCTCTATTAATAAAGATTAGTGTTTAAAAGATCACGTCGAGCTGGAAAAAACAAACATCATCACAATTTCCAGTAATGTGGTTTATCATAAAATAGGTTTCTAGGGCTTCCCTGGTGGCACAGTGGTTGAGAATCCGCCTGCTAATGCAGGGGACACGGGTTCGTGCCCCGGTCTGGGAGGATCCCACATGCCGCAGAGCAACTAGGCCCGTGAGCCACAACTACTGAGCCTGCGCATCTGGAGCCTGTGCTCCGCAACAAGAGAGGCCGTGATAGTGAGAGGCCTGCGCACCGCGATGAAGAATGGCCCCCGCTTGCCACAACTAGAGAAAGCCCTCGCACAGAAACTAAGACCCAACACAGCAAAAATAAATTAATTAATAAACTCATACCCCCAACATCTTCAAAAAAAATAAAATAAAATAAAAATAGGTTTCTAAATTGGAAAGAAAGTCATTACAATTAATTGTGATGACAGAGTCATTAATGAGAATACCAAACGCAGCCAAAAAAATAAAAATTAAATAACATCTTCAAAAAAATAAAATAAAATAAAAATAGGTTTCTAAATTGGAAAGAAAGTCATTACAATTAATTGTGATGACAGAGTCATTAATGAGCTTCAAGGCTGTCCACATCTAAGGACATTCTTGCCTGCTGTGCTCGCAGGGCTAGAACTAGAGTGTGGTGGTCTCCTCAGACACAAAATTTCAGGGGGTGCCAGAAAGTCAGTAGTCAAGATAAATATTTTAATGCAATACTTATAAGACCAAAATTATGCAGAAAAATCCATAATGAACAAAATATCAAAAGTGATTGATCAAAGTGGATTGATAGTAAAGTTCCTGCTCTTCAGATGGGTGTAATACCAAAAGATGGGCAGAAAGGGCAATTAGTTTGAAAAGTGTGCTTATTGGAGCAACAGCCTATATGTTCCAATGGACTCTACAGAGAGAGAGAGCAAGAGAGAGAACCTATGCATATTTAGTGTTGTGTTTTATCCACTTTAGATTAAAGGAGACTAGAAAATTGGAGAAGAGAGAGTCTATAGGAACAGGAAAAAGCTTTACAGCAGCTCAAGGCTGTCATTAACCTTGATCTGTTCCATCTACTTAGGGACCCCTACTTTGAAGAGGAGATGACATTCTCTGGCTTCTCTCTGTGCTCTGCAATTGGCTTCATTCTTTTACTCATGGGCATCGTACCCCAGGAACGATAGTCATGTTCATTTCATAACTGTGTGCTCTCTGAGGGCCTGGCTTTCAGGCAAGAGGACGTGGAAATCGACAACGATAACTCAGGTAATTAGGCAAAAAATATCTGGCTTAAATTATCCTGAGAACCATCTTGTGGAATACATTAACCATTCAAATTGTATTTGAAGACAGTGGAGAAAAAAATGTTGGGTATGAAAATTTCAGGTGTTATAACATGCATTCAATGAATATAACATAGTACTGAATATAACATACTATTCAAGTGTGAAGTGTTATCCATACAATTGTTCGAATTCGGAAAGTAAGACACCAAAGCATTGCTTAGGGAGAGGGAGCTTCTGAGCAGAGGGCAAGCATGCATCCCATGCAGGGCAAGATGAGGCCACAGTCTGGGTGGCACTTTATATTTTATTAATTTCCACTGCTGAGAACTTCAGATCTTTTCATTATTAGCGTATTTTACTGAGCTTATGCCTCCAGGCTTTTTAAGTAAAGGGCACAATTTTTTTAAATTAAACTTTAAATCATCATGCATTAAAAGCTGTTCATTACCATGAATATATTTAAAAATGGGGTGCTGAAGTTATCACATAAATCTCCCAAACTGAAGTGAGGTAAAGGGAAGATTACCTTTGAGAATGGGAAACCCTGGAAAAATAAGTTAGGTCAAAGAGGACAACGTCCATGTTGGTTCGATCTCACCACCTTTATGTCTAATCACCTGGATCCAATGAATGGACTCATAAACCCATCCCACTCATTCATTCATTCACTCAACAAATATTTATTGAGTGCCTACGTTGGGTCAGACACTGAACTAGATCTTGAGAAAAACAGTTCCAGTTCCTGCTCTCATAGAGCTTACAGTCCTGTGCAGAAGACAGCCTTTAAGAGAATCATCATGTAAATAAATGTAGAAGGATACCTAACTGAGGGACCTGCACAAGGCTAGGGCTCAGGGGAGAATTTTCTTAGAAATTGAGATGTATGTTCAGATAGACTAAAGCTAACTTGGTGAAAGGGTGTCTGCATGGGAATAAGGGAAGCATTTGAGAAAAGGTGCAAAGAACAAGCCTATGACGATGGACAATGGCAATTTTTTTCATTTTTTAACTTGAAGTATAGTTGATTTACAATACTGTGTTAGTTTCAGGTTACATCAATGGGGAGAGGGAGGAAGAGACATATTAGGAGTATGGGATTAAAAGAAACTGGCAAACTTTTAAAGGTTTAAAGTGAATGCAGAGAATTAGCAGAAGATGTAGGCAGGTGTGGGTCAATACTGGAACTAGAGCTAATAGGAAATTGAGAAGAGGCGGACAAGTGGAAATCTAGAAGGATGCAGCTGGAAAATCTGAGAAAAGGTCACCAATACCTTCAGTTTGGGGGACTGGAGTGCAAATGGGGAAACAGACTCTCAGGGAAGCTTATAATACCCATCTCATCATAGAGTGAGCATTTCCAGAGAAGTCTGTGAAGCTGCTGGATGTGTGACAAAACCACATGTCTGAATCCCACGGCTGCCTGAGAATAATGCCTTCCCCTTCCCCTTGCCTTTCAAATCTCACATCAGGTCGTGTCGTCAGGATTTCTAACTCAGGACCATGAAGGGAAAGGGATTCTAGAAATTCTGGCTCCCAGTCTTAGGCAGAGGAGTGGTGATGGGAACAGCAAAGCAGGCACAGATCATTTAGGGCTTGTTATCCAGCTTAGAATTTGAGATCCAATCCCAAAATCAATGAGAAGCCATTGCAGGGAAAAGTGTAATCGGAAGTTAACTTCTTCCACTGTACTCTGGCTGTGCTATATACAGACTAGAAGGTAGCCAGGGAGAAGCAGAAATACAGGTTAGAAGACTTGTAAAGCAAGAAATGATATTTGGACTAGAGTAGAGATTGAGAGAAGTAAAAAGATTAAGATAGAACTTTGTTATGAATTGAACATAGGTGGCGAAGTGGAGAGAGGAAGCAGTAGAAATGCACACGGGTTTCATCTCACAATCTTTAGATTCAGAGTCAGTCAGGATGACAAGGACCTTCAGGTCAGTTTGACTAACCCAGTCCCTAATTCTGACTGATTACTGTCTTTATTCAATGTCTCCCTCGTTGATGAGGTGAAGGGTGCATGCATGCTCGTTTCAAGAATTATTTTCAATCCACATAATTTTCATGTCTCTGCATGAAAAAGTCACCGTACCAGCACAGATTTAGGAATTATAGTGTAAACATTTTCTTTTTTTACTGCACATGAGTTGTAGCGGGAGCAGCAAGCTAGACAAGAACTAGGAGAAGTGAAGTTCAGCGTTCAGTGAAGACAGGTCCCCCCCACTTCCGAAGCTGTGTCTGGATCAGTAATCAGAAGATCAGGTTTAGAAATGGGTAAGAGTGGAGCTTAAAGGGGATTTGAAGGTGATGAGAAGAAACCCTATCTCTATATGGACAGAGAAAGAGATGCTGCAGGTAGTGAAGCCAACGCTCCTCGCCATCTCCTTTATCTATCTTGGAAGCTCTGTGGATTGGCAGGAACTGCCTCACTTCGAGAGAAGTGCTAAGGTAAGTTAATTATGTGTTTGTATTTGATACCATTTGTTAGAAAAAAACGCCAACTTTTTACCATTCGGCAATGTAGCTATTGTAAATGAGAAACGCTGACAATACAGGAGTGCCTCTTTCTAAGTAAATTTGATGGTAGGCTTTCAAGTTTATAAAACCTTATCAAATTCATAGGAAGCTAATGTCTTTCTGAAACCTTGAACTTGGGGATTTCGTGAATCATGAATGAGATGGTGAGACCTCCTGACAAAGTGCAATGCTGCAGCCTAGTATATATACGGAGAATAATGACCTAGGCTTGGTTTTAACTTTTAAACCAGGAAAGGATGCGACAGAGTGTTGCTGGGTTTGAGTGTGAAGTCAAGGAACTGGCCAGAAAGAAAAAACATACGTATGTGTCCACCTGACCCAAGAAGAAAATAAGAGGGAGAGTGACACCTTACTTTCAGAAGAAAGGATATCCTCAAGTTAAGCAAATGCCTTAAGGAAAAACTAAATTTTTAGTTTAAAACTTTCTTCAGCCAATAAATATCTTATAATCCAGAGATGTACTATGAGGCCCCGTAGCTCTAGAATTGGTAACATCTTAACCACTTTTACCCCAAAACACTTCAACTCTCTCCATTTGTGAATTTTCCTCTGAAGGCATTTATTTTTAATTTTACAACAAACTCCAATCAGAAATAGCATTCGCCTTCAAGGAATATGTTTTATAAAAAAGTTCATTATAAGATATACAATTGTATTTTATTAACATTTTATAGACATGTTATAGGAGATACACGTTTATTCTTATGAAAAGGTCTTGAATAATAGAGCTTCTCTAAAACATCTAACTGTAAAACCATTATTTCAATTTTAAAATAAAAATGTGATGATATGCAGTTACAAAAACTGATTCTTCATCACTGTTACTCAGAAATGCAATGCCTCTCTCTTCTTGATAACTCCTTATTTAATATATAGTTGTCAACCAATGAAGCATGAAGCATTGAATAAAATTACTTTCAAATATAAAATAACAATGTATTTGGAAAAATTAAATTTATTTCCTCTACTGAAAGGAAATTTTCAAAAATTGTGATGTATTATTCAAACTCAGAAGGACCAATAGCGAAGATGCTAGAAAAAAAATTAGTGGCAGCATCTAAAATAACAATTTTCAAGTTGATGAATGACACAAAACCATTTGAGAGGGACTCCTTTGCATCTTGAGTGGGATCATGATGGTTTATAGCATGTTGAATGGTAATGTAGTAATGCCCCAAGGTGGTCTGAGATCATTAACTCTCATCAACCTCTTAATAGCACCCCCAGGTCACATTCCTGC
>NW_006771143.1:3589023-3664533 GCF_000442215.2 Lipotes vexillifer
TTCCTGCTATATTTCTAATATTGTATTGTATGAAAATAGCATAAGGGAAATACCTCTCAAGTTTTTGCAAACATTAAATGAGATAATGCATGTAACGCACTTAACACCATACCTAACATAAAGGGAAGGCTCAATAAACAATTGCCATCATTGTAGCTTAACCGTCCTGCCAGCCAGAAAAATCCATTAGCTGAAACAGAAAGACAATTTATAGATTGGGGGTTGAGGTGCTCTCAATAATTTATACTGTCATCTTCATCTAACGACAATAAAAGAGAATCAACTCCAGATCAGCTAATTATTCTTTGTGGGTGAGTTTCAGAGGGGGGTAGGCCATACAAATGTCCTAAATCTGAAAGAATTTCATAAAATGCCTCCAGGTTTTAAAAGTTCAAAAGAATACTTAGAAGTCCACAATAATCTGTGCTGCATGTATGAGCTGAATCAAAGACAGGGTTTTAATTCCTAATTTATAGAGTAACTCATATGGGACCATGAGACTCACCAGCAGACTTCTTGGCACAGATGTGTTTCAATCTGTCAAATAGGAGTATTAATCCTATATTATCTTGTTAAAAAATTTCCACAGAGGGCTGTGAAGCTAGGAGTTCAGACAACCCCAGTTCTCTTCCCTTGCCATTTCTCCTTTACTTCTTTTCTATAATTCAGTATGCTCCAATAGTCTTCACAGTTGAGTTTGGCCAAAATAAGCAATACCTTTGTCTCTCAATTTAAAGAGAAAAGTCAGAGTGGTTTGAATGGCAAAGGTATTATGTTGTTTATGTACCAGAGAAATCCAGAAGTAGAGCAGCTTCAGGCCTGTTTTGATCAGGGCTCTACCTGTGTTTTTGCACAAATGAATTGTCTCTCTGCCCTCCTTCATAGTCAGCCTTGCCTTCAGGCTGGCTTCCCACATGGGGCAAAAGGGCCCCACTAAATCCAGGTGTTACATGCACATATGACTTTTCCCAGGAAACAGGATTTTTCTTCCCCTCCTCGTTAAATACAAGTCCTGAGCTTCCCTTTGATGGAGCCACCTCTTGTTCTGTGCCAACCTGAAAACCAATCCTTCTGGCAGAGAGAGGAAACTATACTGAGTGACTCAGCAGGTGGAAGGCAGAATTACTGCTACCCACAGCAAGGCCACAACACAGTGAGGAAGTGATGGATGCTGAGCCAACCAGAAGTTGTACCACTTGTCAGATTCTATCACAGGGACCAGAAAGTAGCTTCAACGGACTTACGGAGATTCTTTTGTGATCCAGCTCTGCTGTATTTACCACCCCTGAGATCTACTCAAGTCACAGATGGCCAAATAACAACATGAGAAATATATTTCTTTCTCTGCTAGAAATCAGCACTCCTCTGACAACCTTGTTCTGGGAACCAAGCTTGTGTATTGTTTCTATTTCCTTTTCACTTGAGATGAATTCTTTTCATAAAATGCCTTGGTCTTTTTGACCTTAAACAAATAGACTGGCAGGTTTTTCTCCAGCAAAAATTGGTTTATTTGGGATCAGCAAAGAATTGCAATCTGAGGTCTGCACAGTGAGCCAGGTGCAAGTACTGCAAATCAGGGAGAGGAAAATTCTTTGATAGAAGGGAAAAGGAAGGTGGAAGGACTAGAGTAAGCAAAGAGTCTGTGGCTTTTCATTGGCTGAGTTTTGACAGCCTCTCACTGGCTGAGCTCCGGCCAGGCAAGAGAAGGATGTCTTTCTTCTTCCTGTTGGGCTCTGCTATCACAGAGCACGAGAGCTCCCCCTTCTGGCCTCCCCATTCAATTTTAATTGAGGTTTCTGTTTATTAATTTTTATAGTCCCTTATATAACTAGGCCCTTGATTAATCCCTCCCGGACTGTGGGGAATATGGCTTAAATTGGTGTCTAGGAACTCAGCTGTACATTTATACTAAAATCTTACATGGGAACAAATAATTTTATAAGAACAAATTGAGATTTAAAGTCTCTGGATATAAGTCAATGAATGAGTGAGAAAGTGTAAATAGAAATCATATGGATTTGTCCCTGGATGGATTTCAGCACACAGCACCATATGTGTCCATATTTTAAGAGTATGCGGTTGAAAATGCTGTAATGTCGTATTGCACTTCGTGTGACCCTCAATTTTTAGATTGAAGGAAATAACCCAAAGACCTTCAGGTCCTGAAATTTTCTCAAGAGTTTTCAAAAGTGATTTAGAACTTGAATGAAATATTTTAACACGTTTAAATCCTTTTCATAAAAATTGTTTTCCTTTGTGGAGTTTAACTGAAAAGGTAATGAGCACACTTCTTTTCCATGTATTTAATGTGTCAAAAGTACCGTTTTGCTGCTCATCTTGAAAGGAATAAATACAGATCAAAAGGAAAGACAAACACCAAAAAAAGCTTATTGGGAACTGAGGGAGAAAACATATATTTTTTCCCAAACTCTCTCAGGCCACCCAGGCTATCCACTGAACAGAATTTTATGTCTCTCTATGTGTATATGTGTTTGTGTGTTTAGGTAATTTTGAGTTTTCCTAAAGGTTGCATAACCTTTTTGAGCTATGGACTCCTTTGGCTCTCTGGTGAAACCTATGAAACCCTCCTCAGAAAAATAAGACCTAGTAAAGAAATGAAGTATAGTAAAACACAGTTGTCGAAATAAATATGTGAAATAGTAATATATGTGCTTCTTTATTAATGTGTTCAATAATAAGATTGTTATGGGCTTAATGTTTATGTCCCCCCCCCAATTCATATGTTGAAACCCTATCCCCCCAATGTGATGGAATTAGGAGGTGTGGTCTTTGGGAGATGATTAAGATTAGGTGGGGTCTTTGGGATATGGTTAAGATTAGATGGGCTCATGAGGGAAGGGCCCTCATGAATGGGATTAGTGCCTTTAAAAGAATCACAAGGAAGTTTATTTCCTCTCTCTGCTGTCTACCATGTGAGGATATAATAAGTCAGATGTCTGCAAGCCAGAAGACGCCCTCACTGAAGCTGACCATGCTGCCATTCTGATCTCAGACTCCTAGCCACCACAACTGCGAGATGTAACATTTCTGTTATTTATAAGCCAGTCATTCTCTGGTACTTTTTAATAGCAGCCTGAATGGCCTAAGACAAAGATCTAGAGGAAGGCCAACTAACTACCATAATTTTGAAATAATTACAACTGGGAATGATATTTTGAGGTACCTGTGAAGTTGTCATGTGATATGAAAACATCTGTGATGCTGGTAACAAAGTCCTCATTCTACAATAATCTGTTGCCTTAACTAAGGTGACACAGCTGAGATTCAAACCTCAGATAGTCTGACCCTAGATTCTGCTGTCTCAACCACGTTACTATTCAGCCTAAAACAGACCTGTGAGACAATTTAGCTCAAATCAATGATTATACAAATAAGATAACAAAGGTTCAGAAAGCAGGAATAACTTACATCAGCAGCTATAGTTAAGGAGTGTTTGGTTTGGTTTTGTAGCTCTCAAGTATATGGAATCGCACTAACCATAATTATTGCTTCAAGACATACCACCATTACTGGTCTATGAGTGGTCCTCCTTACTTTAATTAATGAAGTAATTTAAATAAAATAATGAATATTCATAAACTCACCACCCAACCCAAGGACTCGACATTGACAGTAACTTACATGTACCACCCCTATGCTATCCTTATTTTTTTACAACTTGAGGTAGCCAGAATGTTTATTGTTCTTTTACACACACACACACACACACACACACTTCTTTACCACAATATAGGTGTGCTTAAAGAAGGTTGTTTAGTTTTAGTAGTTTCTGAATTTTATTATAAAATGGAGCTTATGTTTCATGCTCAGCATCACATTACTAGGAATCATCCATATTGTTGAGCATACCTATAGTTCAATCATTGGCTAAAAAAAAAAAAAAAAACCTGAAAAGATCCAGCTCTATGCTGTTTATAGGAAATAGATTTGAACCCCAATGTCCTAAGTGAAAGACCAGCACCTAAACCACTACTATAGAACGCTCACTCTGGAGGGAGCTCTTGGCAGAAGCCTTGAATCACAGCAGTAGGCGGCTGCTAACCACCACCTTTGGGTACCTTTGGATAGGGCTGACTTCTTATCTGAAACATGTAAATAAATTGGCATTGAGCATCTCTGACCTGGTGGAGAAAAAAGGGAAAACACAGCTCAAAAGTGTGCAGAGGCCAGCAGTATGGGCCTACTTGGGAAGGAAAGGTAGCTCAAAGTCACAACTGATTGGGCTGTGAGGAAAATCCTCATGTTGCTTCACTTGGGCTAAGACCAAAAGCCAAGCATGGCTAGACCTTTGGGGGTAGGACTCAGTGCCATGTTGCTATGGTGATTCTTCCACCAGCTCAGAGGCTTCCTCTGCTCTCTAGCAGAGCCCAGCCTCCAAGGTGGGAGGGGGTGAGAGTGGTGGGGAGAAAAAGATAGGGCTGCTGAAGCCAAGGACAGAAGAATTCTACCACAGGAAGACCATGAGATGAAAATGCCCTTCTGCTGTGTGTGTGCACATATGCGTGTACATCTGTGTGCATGTATGCGTGTACCCACATTGGGGAGGGAGGGATGAAGAATGGATTTTCTCTGCTATGTGTCCACCCTAGGAGCTTAGCTTTAACTAATTCATTTAAAACTTACTCTCTTTCCAAATGATGATACTAACTCAGGTAACTTTATGCTGCAAAATTCCTTTTTTCTGGGACTGTGAAGATGTCTTATGAGTAATCCCCTCCACACCACATGCACATGCGCACACTCGCACACACACAACATACACCCTTCTGCCATCTTTTCTAAACAAACAACAGATTGCATTGCTGCTGTTCAGAATATTATGCCAGGAAAACAAGGGGAAAAAAACCCAACTTCTTCATCAAGATTCAAACCAAATGTATGTGCCTACCAAGTGACATACTGAACAATTATAAACATTTCATAAATGTTCATCTAAGCCCATGCCTGCAAAGATTCAGGGAAATTGCTGCCCAGCCCCACTCTCCGGAGAAGGGCCATATGAGAAAGTGAGTCATATTTGCCATCTGCCCAATGCATTCCAGAACGTTCAGCAAGCATTCTCTTTAAGGTCACTCATAATCCTCATTTTACAGATGGACAATGGGAGTGAGGAAGAGAGGTGATGTGCTGCCTTTCTCCACTGCTTCTCTCAGGATCCACAGAAATAAGCAAGCTCCTTTTATTCACTGAAATCGTTTAAAAAAAAAAAAAAAAGCAACAACTTTTGCCAGATCATAGGGGCAGATTTCAGAGTGTGATCATTTTTCACCAGGAAACATGGCATCTCCATGGCTGCCACGAAATATAAAATGAAGAACATATTTCTTTCTCCTTTCTAGGGTAACACAACTTGAAACACAACTTGAAACTTCCAATGGCAGGTACTCATAGGTCACTGTACCTACCAACAAAAAATGTGGGTAAGCCCCTCAGAAGAACTAAAGCCCTATTGTATTGTGGCATCTTTGTGATATTTTAAAAGTGAAATAAAATCAAGATGCGTAAAACCTATTTATTTTTTTCAAAATGGAAATTTATAGCCGTAGCAAAAAAAATAAATTAAAACTAGAAAGCCTCCTCTATAGCAACAGTCTCCAATGACATTCCCAGAGTATGTCATTATTCCATATATGACTTCAGGCAAGTTACTTTAAACTTCCTCATTTTTTTCATCTGTAAAATGGGGCTATACATCGTACCAAACTCTAAAGTGATTTTGATTATTCAGTGTCATGTAGAGAACTTGGCACAGTGCCTAACCAGAGTAAGAGCTGAGTAAATGTGAGGAATCCTCTCACTGTACCAAGTTCAAATGTCTTACTTGAACTGGTAAGTGACTCCCCTTCCCAAGGGAAGTGTAAAGAGAACCCAGCTTTAAGAATTAGAGACAGGCATTAGCAAAATACTGGTGACAAATACATCCTCAAATTATTATTGAGCATCCTTTCCTTATCTTTTCCATGAAGAAGGACCACTGTACAATTTCTAAAATCATGACAGTACTTTCTGCCCCGAGGTGAACTCTGCTGCAGACTTCGGTGAGCTGAAGTGGAGAAACCATATGCAGAAAAGGATCCAGGTTGTTTCAGGGCATAGATTCCAACTTCGTGGCATAGATGTGGGCAGCTGGGCAAGCTGCATCAGCTTGGCAGCCGCTAAGCCTAAAACAGCTCCTTTGAATAAAGGTTTCCAGCTGACTGCACAGCTAAGTGGCAAGGTCGTGAATGGCCTTAGGTTCTGGGAGACAAGGCTTTATCCACAATCGAAGAAGAGCCTTTACTTCAGGGATGTACAAAGAGGAGGGCATACCCCCCACCAGTCTCTTGAGTCACAAACACATATGCTTGGAAGGAAGACCCACACACACAAAAATGCTGTCATCTTTAAATAAGAGAGAATGGTTGGTTATTACAGAGAGTTCCATAACTCAGTGGGTGTATTCATTTGTAAGGCTCTTGATGTAACATGATTTCTCCCTGTACACACCCTGAGACAAATTGCTATTCATCTCAATTAGCAATTGATAAACATGAGGTAATTAAATTATCAATAGTTTGTGGCCAACGTCATCATGGAATCCTACATTTGAAAGCAGCTGAAGAAAATTTAGACATCACCTAATTCACTGTCTTCATTGTATGAAGAAAACAGTCAAGAGAGAATTGTTGACTGGTCCAAGCCCTCATAATTCATCACACCAGATAAGAATGCAACAATTCAGTGCTGCTTCCAAAACTCAGTAAGTTTAATAATTTAGTTGAGAAACTGTCACCACCACCCAACCTGAGGACCATGACTCAAATATTTTATCAGTTTAACCATAAAGAACACTCTACCGACCCCCACTAGTTCTAAGAAATGGGCAGCCACAGACTGAATAACCTCCTCCTCTCCGGAAATCTCCCAAAACTGTTCTTCTGTTCAGCTGCAACCAAACAAGGACAACCAAATACAATACCTAAAGACCAATCACAAAACTTCCCCACACCCCTTCCAAAAACCTCACCCTAATACATTGTCTCCTGTTTACTTTATAAAGTTCACCTTCCTTTCAAACTCTCTTTGAACTCCGGCAGAAGCAAAAGTGATGGGAGATGCTTCTCTTGCAAGCATATGAATAAATGGTCTTTGCTAATTTTGGTTTCTTGCTTAGTTTTGGTTTGGGGACAGTAGAATTTGCATATGAAGTGTTAGTTAAAAAAAGAAAAACCTGCTCATTGAATAACAATTTTAAAACATAGGTTTTAGAATGCAGTGGCTCTCTGATACCTTAACAGATATCCATCCATGAGCTGTTTGGGCTGAGGCAGTGCAAAACTCATGTATGATTCTCCAGAATCTTTCTTCCTCTGTTACAGCTACCAAGAATATTTCAGACGTCAAGTTCTCTGTCATCTTGTGTCCCTAAGTCACTGATCATGTAGAAATTCATACTGATTCATTTTTCACATGTAGTATGAGTGAGATATAAAATTGTGTGTGTCAAATCATGGAAATTTGGGGAGGTTTCTGTTACAGCACTATAATTTCTCCCATCCTGACTAATACACATCGAGCAATTTCACAAGAGAAATTTATTCTCTTAACATTGTGGGAAAGAATTGATTTAACACAGTTAATTTTTCCCACTGATGGCCCACTTCATCTGAAATTTAGGAAGCTTTAGCCCAGGCATGGAGACTAAAGAAGACATAAGGGAGACATAGACACGGATAACGGTGAATACAAAGTCAGCCCATGGTGAATGCTATAATAGAAAGATAAATAAAGTGCCCTGAGAGCACAGAGTGGGGTTGGATTAGCTGTGATTAAGAGAATCTGTGGAGGACTCAAGAAGAATACATCATTAAATCTCTGCCTAGAAGAACCTCTCTGGGTGTGGATGAGAAACAAGGGAAAGGAAACAATACAAATAAAGGCTCACCTTGCACTTCTGTTGGGTTACAGGGCCAAATAAATAATTAAATAAGAGCCTACTGTAGTCCTCTGTGTTTTGGCGACTGATAAAATCAAGAGATCATTTTCTAGCTGCTAATTGATCTCACTGGGCATCAGCTTGAGAAAGATGGTACTTTATGTAGGTAGCTCATGGCTGTTAAAGTGTCCTGGAGCCACTAGATTCTAAAAACTATACTTTAAAATTGTTTTTCAATGAGTAGGTCTTTTAAATAACACCTTCGAATTCAAATTCTACTGTGTCAAAAAAAATTTTAGTTAGAAACCAAATTAGTGAAGTCTGTTTATTCAAACACTTGCTCTAGCAAAGAAAGCATCTACTGTCACTTTCACTTACATCTCACTGTGTCCACCAACCCCACACTGTTATACCATGACCCTTCCCGAGGGGCTCCATCGACATGGTGTTCTTTCATACTCTGGTAAACAATAACCCAGCTTTGTCTTATCAGGAGGTTATTTTGGGGAGCTAGCATTCAACAATTACCACCTTTCCAGTTTCCAATATCAGTTTAGTCACTACCTGTGACCTGATCACTAAACCAAAGTGACATGGTTTTGTTCTGCACCACCCTGTTTCAGGTACCAATTTCTATATTAGTCAAGATGGACTGCTTATACTGTGGTAACACAACCCTGAAATCTCAGTGACTGAATACAACAATAGTATATTTCTCACACATGCGACATGCTCATTGTGAGTCAAAATAGGGCTGTCCTTCACATAGTTACTCATGAACAGAGACTGACAGAGGCACCACCATCTGGAACATTGTTATCCTCCAAAACAGAAGACAGAGACGCAGCAGGATCTTTCACAGGATTTTTGCTGCCTCAGCTTAGCACTGACAAGCATCATCTCATTGGCAAGAACTATCCAGATGGTCCACCTAACTTCCTGGGGCCCAGGAATGTAGGAAGCATATTTGATGAAAATGATTGTCCCTGACACACTAAGGTTGTGTAAAGATATCACCAATAAGAAAAATGAAGAGACTGCCAACTAGGGGCTTCAAATCTGGCGAAGAAAAAACACTATCAAAACACAAGACACAAGATAAATACCATTTTGAAGTCACTTCCTTCTGGAGCTGCCTCAAAATCCAACCACGATTATTTGCAGAGGACCGTCAGCAGATTGGCTGGGTCTAGACACTCCTTGCCACTCCCTGCCCTTTGCTCCAATCTAGACAAAAAAAAAAAGAGTCTAGGTCATTCGTGAGTATTCTGAATCACTCCTGGTTTACCCACTCAAATGTTCTCTTGATCAGAGTTTAAAAATGACCTGGTAGGGGCTTCCCTGGTGGCGCAGTGGTTGAGAGTCCGCCTGCCGATGCAGGGGACACGGGTTCGTGCCCTGGTCCGGGAGGATCCCACATGCCACGGAGCTGCTGGGCCCGTGAGCCGTGGCCGCTAAGCCTGCGCATCCGGAGCCTGTGCTCCGCAACGGGAGAGGCCACAACAGTGAGAGGCCCACGTACCACAAAAAAAAAAAAAAAAAAAATGACCTGCTTACCTGGGAAACTTCTGCAGTTCAAGATAGTAATACAACTGAGCCTACTCAGAACAAATGTGAATAAAGCAACTTGGAAAACCCTAAAATCATCACAGACTCTAGCAGATATGAGTAAGTCCACCACCCCACACTGGAAGTTTTGTTGGATTTGAACATCACTGTCGTCTCAATTCATTCCTGGGGCAGGGGATGGGGGCCTCTCTTTATTCACCTGCTGGAAATCTGGTTCCTCCACGAGGTTCTGTGTTCCAGAATCCCGTTTCAGTGCTTTAGTGCCTAGTCATGAGTCTAATCAACTCCACATAAATTGAGTCCAGTAGTTTCATTGTAAACATCTTTGCTTCAAGCAATTTCACTGCAAATGATTTTGCCACACAACTAACACATCGTAAGATAATTGTGCAGTAAAAGATAAAAATAACAAAAATAAAATAAAATAAGGACATTAAAAAGGACATAATGAATCATGAAAAACTAGTAATAAACATTTTATTATGAAAAAGAAAATACAAAAAATATTTAAGTTCATTTAAAATGTGTTATTCATGGTTATATTTGTATTCAGGTTCATCTTACAGGAAGCAATGATTCTTCCTTTCTCAAAGTGGATCATTAAGGATTCAGGATCTAATGTTGGACATTAAGTTCTTTACAATATTAAAAAATCTGCTTGAATGTCTTTTCATATTTCCCAGGAGGTAAGACAAACAGAGGAGGGATACTGCTATTTCTTGTCAATATATGTAATGTATAAAACTGGTAGTGCATATCTGGACTACATTTAAGTGTTCCATTGCATGCCCAGTGTTTATATTTCCCCAAGTCATCTAAGCCAGATTCTGTACCAAATACCAAAATCCTGTCTGCATTATGTTCTCCACTATCAAATAGCAAAACTTTTTCAAGAAACTTATACTCATCAGGAATCAGGTAACCATTTCTTTTTTGGGGGATAGGAGGAACTTGATTCTAATATAGTGTCATAACTGTGGTAAAGACGGCATTACAGGACAAGGCATTACATCTAAATTAGCTAAAGAATAGGTCGTTAATGCTCTCAAAAACTGTAGTGAATTACTAGCCACCTCTTTTATATTTGCCACAGCTTAGTAAACTTTTGGTCCTAATGGGTGGGAGGGATGCCTGTGTTCACCGAAGGATTTGCAAACTGCTATGTTATCATTTTCTAGAATAGTATGCAATCTGGCTTTACACCCTCTTTTTTCACACTTCCAGTAAGTTTGCTTATCACCGTATTTTCTATCAGGTCCGTATACACAGTTGTTATCATCCACTATTTTAATATCACCACATTTACTCACCACTGTATAGACCATTTTGAGGTCTAAAATGTATACATAAATATGGGAGTATTGCATCAATGGAGAAATGAAAACAAAATGTCAACCAGTTGAAACCACACTTAAGGAGAAAATACCTAGAACCCACATACGTTCGTACATTTGTTCTCATTCGTTTGGATTGTGAGATGCCTGTTGGAATTATTGTGATCCTGAGGCTCTGGATGTCAAAGCCCTGATAAACTGAGATAAACCACCTGGAAAACATGATGAGTGACAGCCCTTTTGCAGGAAGCCCCTTCTGAGCAACCCTGATGCCATGTTGCCCTCTCCATAGTACTCTATCTATTCCCAGGTCTATTCCAAATCCAAGAATAGCTGCAAGCAAAAGGAAATGAATACCCAGAATCTAAAAGCCTTTCTGTCTGCCAAGAGGACAGACTGCAGAGCTGCAGGTGCTCAGGAAACCCAAGACGGCCCTCTCTAGACCAGCCAAGGCTTGGAAAATAACAATCATGTTTGCATTTTTTTTTTAAATAAATATTTAAAGTGTATGCTTCCCCTTCACCTTACTTCATAGTTCTTTTTGTCTTTACTTCCATCCCCCTGAAGGCAAGCCATGCTGGTGGTTCTCACGATTATTTCAACCCCTGAAAAGGCACCAACTTCATCTGTGGAATCAGCCTGTCATGCTGGACACATCTACTGCGTATGGTAGGCAATCGCTTGTCATTAAAGTGTACAAATAAAATCCGATTGAGGAGTAAGTGCTCATACCTCTGTAAGGAGTGACCATGAGAGCCCCACGGAGAGGCAGATTCTGATCATGTCAAGACAGAACAAAGCTGGGGGCGGAAGGAGAAGAAAGCAAAGGGCTTCCCAGAGAATGGGGCCTGGGATCTTGACGCTCTATAGCTGAGGCTGCAACTATCACCCTCAAAGGAGGGGGAAGCAGTAGGAGTAATGGTACCCAGACTCTGTGCTTATGACAAGTGAGAACAAAGAACTCAAAGAATGCATCCAGCAGAAAGACCTTTTGGAAGCTCTGCTCACATTGGCTAAGAGGACCTTGAAAGAGAATGGTCTTTACCAACACAGAGAAGTAACACTCAGCAGTGAATTGCAGAAATAATGCTAGGATGAGGGAGAAAGAAACCCTAATTCATGTCTTAAAATAATAGAATCTTAAAGTGAGATCATTTATTTCATCTGTTAAGTTTCTAAATAAGGCAACTGAAGCTCAGGAAGATGTGAGCTGCTCAAAGCCACAGAGTTCCTAAGAGTATCTTTTTGCAAATACATTTTAGGTGAATTCCCATAAATTTCCATTTTAAAACAAAAGTAAAAAATCACATACCACTGTCAATATTCATAGTTTGAGTTGTCCTAAAAGTGGACCTTAAGACAAGGACTTGTTTGCAAGTTTGCGAGGTGCAGGAAATGCTGGTGTGGGAGTGGGGATGTAAGATAGTTGGAAAGAGGGCCAATAAAGCAATAAGACAATAAAGGGTGTGTTTACTGGTGTGTTAAATCCAGCGAATTGCTCCACTGGGCACTTAGAGATAATCCAACTGGGGAAGTCTGGAAGATGGAATAGAACAAGTACCTCAGAGTTCTCCCACTTGCGGAAAAGGAAACCAGAGTATTTTTCCATCAACTCCCATCCATCACTGGATGAGGGGTGTGTCTAAAAAGATAATTCCCTGGCCCTTCCATCCTGCCCTGTGAGTGGGCTGAACAGATTTCTATTGCTTCAGAAAAAGTCCTTAGACAAAAAGCTGGAGATGCTGATGACTGGAAATCAGCATGAGAGCAGGAAATGCAAAGGTCCAAAAGATATGTGTGAGGTACCAACAGTGTATGCTATACCAATCCACCATATATTTAGCTATATTTCTGCTCACCTCTATTCCAGAGATAATTAAGAGGTATAGATCCCCAGTTTTCTATTGTTCAGTACGTAACGTGGTTCCTTAATGGCATAATAGAAGTGGCATGCATGAAAATGCTACTCAATAACTTAGTTTGCCCTTCAACCATATTTGCAAATTCTGTACCATAATTGCTACACCATTGGTCTGAAATATGCATAATGTATTTTATATCCAAACGCCCCTGTTTATCAAAGTGTATTATCATAATGCACAACATGAATGCACAGGTGTGCAGTTCACTTTGTTAGCTTTCAAACTGGTATAAGTATGTCCTAAACTTCTGAACATTATAGCATTTTATATTCAATGGGCTATAAGAAGATACACAGACTTCAGATCATGGAATTTGGAAACATGTCCTAATCCCTGGTGTCTTTGTTAGTACATCAAAAAGATATATAGGCATATATCACATCAGCTTTACAAATAAACCAGTATATCTCATTGAATTTAAAAAGGAAGTCTATATCTCAAGTAAAATGGTATGTCTTCTACTGGTGCTGCCTGAAATACTATTTGGAAAGTTGGTTTCTAGAATAGTTAAATTTAAAGTCATTTTAATGTACAAATCTCTGACAAGAACTAGAAGTGCAACCTATCACCCTGAAAAAAAGATAAAATAAATGTAGATTCAAAAAGGACTTGAATTTCTTTAAAGCTCTCAGAAAAATGTTACCATTTAGTAATGACATTCCCTATTCATTTGACCTCAGCTTGACACACTGAATTGCTCTGAACATCTGTGGCCAGACACATAAGTTCTACATCTTAACTCTTGCTTTTCTAATTTGTACAGAAATGCACATTAAAAGAATGCCAAGACTAGAGCCAGAGACAATAAAAAAAGCAAAGTCATAAGTAATTATAAAATCCACATCTCCCTGTGCAAAGAGGTGACCAACATTGCCCTGCCAACTTTGGTAACATTTCATGTGGAAACAGGTCAGACTTAGAGATATGTCATGCTTATTACCTGATTCCATGGATTCTAAATGCCTGGATTAATGATACCCGAACTAGGTCTCTCAAACTAAAATAAAATAGGAACATCCTCATGACTGCTGGACTACCAACTAGATTATCATATGATTGATTATAAAGATGTGAGGTATAGAGGGGCGGTGTTGGAGTATTTCAACAGACAAGAAAACTTAGGAAGTGAGCAGATCTACAAACTAATTTTCATAAATGTGTTACCTGTTCCCTATAACGTGACACTAGTGGACTCAGCCCCAGAAAGCTGGAGGGAGCAATAGACTTCGCAGTCACAGTTTTTGGTGATTCTTCATGGTTCTCAGCCCTGGCCACACAGTAGAATTAACTGAGGAGCTATTAAAAAAATACAATACCCAAGCCTCACCTGGCATCTCTGAGTTTAAACCCAGGAATTCAGACAATTTGCATGTTAAACCAGAATAGAGAATTACCGACCATTTTTGGTAGTGAAGAGCAATAATGCACCATTTATTAAAAGACACCATTTATTAATTTCCTAAGAAGCCATGATTGAAATATTCAGTTGTCTATAAAAATACGCATTTTATATTAAAAGTAGGTAATATATTGATTTATTCAATAGAAATTCACTAAGCACTTACTGTGTGCCATAATAAATAATATGTATGCAAAGATTAATAAAACATGTTTGCTGACCTCCTGTATAAAGAGGAGGAAACACAATTGTTGACAGGATGATTACAAGGTACTGGAATAAATGTTTTAAGAGGCTATAGAGAGGAGCTTCAAGACGGCGGAAGAGTAAGACGCGGAGATCACCTTCCTCCCCACAAATACATCTACATGTGGAACAACTCCTACAGAACACCTACTGAACACTGGCAGAAGACCTCAGACCTCCCAAAAGGTAAGAAACTCCCCACGTACCTGGGTAGGGAAAAAGAAAAAACAGAGACAAAAGAATAGGGACGGTACCTGCACCAGTGGGAGGGAGCTGTGAAGGAGGAAAGTTTTCCACACCCTAGGAAGCCCCTTCGCCGGTGGAGACTGCGGGTGGCCGAGGGAGAAAGCTTCGGAGCCACGGTGGAGAGCGCAGCCACAGGGGTGCGGAGGGCAAAGCGGAGAGATTCCCGCACAGAGGATCGGTGCCGACCGGCACTCACCAGCCCGAGAGGCTTGTCTGCTCACCTGCCGGAAGGGGCGGGGCTGGGAGCTGAGGCTCGGGCTTCCGGCGGAGCGCAGGGAGAGGACTGGGGTTGGAGCGTAAACACAGCCTGAAGGGGCTAGCGCGCCACGGCTGGCCGGGAGGGAGTCCGGGAAAAAGTCTGGAGCTGCCGAAGAGGCAAGAGACTTTTTCTTCCCTCTTTGTTTCCTGCTGCTTAAAGGAGCTCCAGAGACGGGCGCGAGCCGCGGCTAAAAGCGCGGACCCCAGAGACGGGCATGAGACACTAAGGCTGCTGCTGCCGCCACCAAGAAGCCTGTGTGCGAGCACAGGTCACTCTCCACACCAGCCTTCCGGGAGCCTGTGCAGCCCGCCGCTGCCAGGGTCCCGGGATCCAGGGACAGCTTCCCCGGGAGAACGCAAGGCGCGCCTCAGGCTGGTGCAACGTCACGCAGGTCTCTGCCGCCGCAGGCTCGACCCGCATCCGCACCCCTCCCTCCCCGCGGCCTGAGTGAGCCAAAGCCCCCGAATCAGCGGCTCCTTTAACCCCATCCTGTCTGAGGGAAGAACAGACGCCCTCAGGCGACCTACACGCAGAGGCGGGGCCAGATCCAAAGCTGAGCCCCCCGGGAGCTGTGCGAACAAAGAAGAGAAAGGGAAATCTCTCCCAGCAGCCTCAGGAGTGGCGGATTAAATCTCCACAGTCAACTTGATGTACTCTGAATCTGTGGAATACCTGAATAGACAACGAATCATCCCAAATTGAGGAGGTGGACTTCGGGAGCAAAGATATATATATATGTATATATATATATTTTTTTTTTTTTTTCCCCCCTTTTTCTCCTTTTGAGAGTGTGTATGCGTATGCATCTATGTGTGATTTTGTCTGTATAGCTTTGCTTTTACCATTTGTAAAAGGCTAGGGTTCTGTCTGTTTTTTTATTTTAGTATAGTTTCAGCACCTGTTATCATTGGCAGATTTGTTTTTTGGTTTGGTTGTTCTTTCATGCTTTCTTTTTTTTATTACTTAAAAAATTTTTTTTAATAATTATTTTTTGTTTCTTATTTTAATAACTTTTATATTTTATTTTATTTTATCTTTTTCTTGCTTTCTTTCTTTTCTTCTCCCTTTTATTCTGAGCAATGTGGATGACAGGCTCTTGGTGCTACAGCCAGGCATCAAGACTGTGCCTCTGAGGTGGGAGAGCCAAGTTCAAGACATTGGTCCACCAGAGACCTCCGAGCTCCATGTAATATCAAACGGCGAAAATCTCCCAGAGATCTCCATCTCAACACCAAGACCCAGCTCCACTCAATGACCAGCAAGCTACAGTGCTGGACACCCTATGCCAAACAACTAGCAAGACAGGAACACAACCCCACCCATTAGCACAGAGGCTGCCTAAAATCATAATAAGGTTACAGGCACCACAAAACACCACCAGACGTGGACCTACCCACCAGAAAGACAAGATCCAGCCTCATCCACCAGACCACAGGCACTAGTCCCCTCCACCAGGACACCTACACAACCCACTGAACCAACCTTAGTCACTGGGGGCAGACACCAAAAAAAACCAGAAACTATGAACATGCAGCCTGCAAAAAGGAGACCCCAAACACAGTAAGTTAAGCAAAATGAGAAGACAGAGAAATACACAGCAGATGAAGGAGCAAGGTAAAAACCCACCAGATCTAACAAATGACGAGGAAATAGGCAGTCTACCTGAAAAAGTATTCAGAATAATGATAGTAAACATGATCCAAAATCTTGGAAATGGAATGGAGAAAATACAAGAAACGTTTAACAAAGACCTAGAAGAACTAAAGAGCAAACAAACAATCATGAACAACACAATAAATGAAATTAAAATTTCTCTAGAAGGAATCAGTAGCAGAATAACTGAGGCAGAAGAATGGATAAGTGACCAGGAAGATAAAAAAATGTAAATAACTACTGCAGAGCAGAATAAAAAAAAAAGAATGAAAAGAATTGAGGACAGTCTCAGAGACCTCTGGGACAACATTAAACACACCAACATTCGAATTATAGGGATCCCAGAAGAAGAAGAGAAAAAGAAAGGGACTGAGAAAATATTTAAAGAGGTTATGGTTGACAACTTCCCTAATATGGGTAAGGAAATAGTTAATCAAGTCCAGGAAGCACAGAGCCCCATATAGGATAAATCCAAAGAGAAACATGCCAAGACACATATTAATCAAACTATCAAATATTAAATACAAAGAAAAACTATTAAAAGCAGCAAGCGAAAAACAACAAATAAAATACAAGGGAATCTCCATAAGGTTAACAGAAAGTAGGCATAGAGGGAACTTACCTCAACATAATAAAGGTCACATATAACAAACCCACAGCCAATATCGTCCTCAATGGCAAAAAACTGAAAACATTTCCACTAAGATCAGGAACAAGACAAGGTTGACCACTCTCACCACTATTATTCAACATAGTTTTGGAAGTTTTAGCCACAGCAATCATCGAAGAAAAAGAAATAAAAGGAATCCAAATCAGAAAGAAGAAGTAAAGCTGTCACTGTTTGCAGATGACATGATACTATACATAGAGAATCCTAAAGATGCTACCAGAAAACTGCTAGAGCTAATCAATGAATTTGGTAAAGTAGCAGGATACAAAATTAATGCACAGAAATCTCTTGCATTCCTATACACTGATGATGAAAAATCTGAAAGTGAAATTAAGAAAACACCCCCATTTACCATTGCAACAAAAAGAATAAAATACCTAGGAATAAATATATCTAAGGAGACCTATATGCAGAAAATTATAAGACACTGATGAAAGAAATTAAAGATGATACAAATAGATGGAGAGATATACCATGTTCTTGGATTGGAAGAATCAACGTTGTGAAAATGGCTATACTACCCAAAGCAATCTACAGATTGATTCAATGCAATCCTTATCAAACTACCAATGGCATTTTTCACAGAACTAGAACAAAAAATTTTGCAATTTGTATGGAAACACAAAAGACCCTGAATAGCCAAAGCAATCTTGAGAAAGAAAAACGGAGCTGAAGGAATCAGACTCCCAGACTTCAGACAATACTACAAAGCTACAGTAATCAAGACAGTATGGTACTGACACAGATACAGAAATATAGATCAATGGAACAGGATAGAAAGCCCAGAGATAAACCCACGCACATATAGTCACCTTATCTTGGATAAAGGAGGCAAGAATATACAATGGAGAAAAGACAGCCTCTTCAGTAAGTGATGTTAGGGAAACTGGACAGCTACATGAAAAGGAATAAAATTAGAACATTCCCTAACACCATACACAGAAATAAACTCAAAATGGATTAAAGACCTAAATGTAAGGCCAGACCCTCTAAAACTCTTAGAGGAAAACATAGGCAGAACACTCTCTGACACAAATCACAGCAACATCCTTTTTGACCCACCTCCTAGAGAAATGGAAATAAAAACAAAAATAAACAAATGGGACCTAATGAAACTTAAAAGCTTTTGCATAGCAAAGGAAACCATAAACAAGACAAAAAGACAGCCTTCAGAATGGGAGAAAATATTTGCAAATGAAGCAACTGACAAAGGATTAATCTCCAAAACTTACAAGCAGCTCATGCAGCTCAATATCAAAAAAAGAAACCATCCAATCCAAAAATGGGCAGAAGACCTAAACAGAGATTTCGCTAAAGAAGATATACAGATTGCCAGCAAACGCATGAAAGAATGCTCAACATCATTAATCATTAGAGAAATGCAAATCAAAACTACAATGCGATATCATCTCACACCAGTCAGAACGGCCATCATCAAAAAATCTACAAAAAATAAATGCTGGAGAGGGTGTGGAGAAAAAGGAACCCTCATACACTGTTGGTGGGAATGTAAATTGATGCAGCCACTATGGAGAGCAGTGTGGAGGTTCCTTAAAAAACTAAAAATAGAACTATCATACGACCCAGCAATCCCACTACTGGGCATATACCCTGAGAAAGCCATAATTCAAAAAGAGTCATGTACCACAATGTTCATTGCAGCTCTATTTACAATAGCCAGGACATGGAAGCAACCTAAGTGTCCATCAACAGATGAATGGATAAAGAATATGTGGCATATATATATATACAATGGAATATTACTCAGCCATAAAAAGAAACAAAATTGAGTTATTTGTAGTGAGGTGGATGGACCTAGAGTCTGTCATACAGAGTGAAGTAAGTCACAAAGAGAAAAACAAACACTGTATGCTAACATATATATATGGAATATACATTTTTAAAAAAATGTTATGAAGAACCTAGGGGCAGGACAGGAATAAAGATGCAGAACTACTAGAGAATGGACTTGAGGACACGGGGGCAGGAAGCGTAAGCTGGGACAAAGTGAGAGAGTGGCATGGACATATATACACTACAAAACGTAAAATAGATAGCTAGTGGGAAGCAGCCGCATAGCACAGGGAGATCAGCTCGGTGCTTTGTGACCGCCTGGAGGGGTGGGATAGGGAGGGTGGGAGGGAGGGAGACGCAAGAGGGAAGAGATATGGGAACATATGTATATGTATAACTGATTCACTTTGTTATAAAGCAGAAACTAACACACCATTGTAAAGCAATTATACTCCAATAAAGATGTTAAAAAAATTTTTACAGAAAAAAAACAAAGAGGCTATAGAGGATGTAGATGAAAGCAGAAGAGAAAAGCAGCTAATTTCACCTATAGGGAAATCAGAGATAGCTTCACAGAAGAGGCAAAAATTGGCTGTTTACTGAAGAAAGTTAAATCCTGGAAAACTTGAAAAAAGTAAAAAAAGATTTGATTCAAGTTTTTCAAACATAGGCTCCTATGAGCAAAGGACTTGAATAGACATTTCTCCAAAGAAGATACACAAATGACTGATAAGCACAGAAAAAAGAACCCTTAATGTCATGAATCACTAGAAAAATGCAGTCAAATCCACAAGGAGCTACCACTTCACACCCATTAGAATGATTACTATTAAAAAAAAAAACTCAGGGCTTCCCTGGTGGCGCAGTTGTTAAGAATCCGCCTGCCAGTGCAGGGGACACAGGTTTGATCCCTGGTCCAGGAAGATCCCACATGCCGCAGAGCAACTAAGCCTGTGCACGACGACTACTGAGCCTGTGCTCTAGAGGCCGCGAGCCACAGCTACTGAGCCCATATGCCACAACTACCGAAGCCCACGTGCCTAGAGCCCGTGCTCCGAAACAAGAGAAGCCACAGCAATGAGAAACCCGTGCACTGCGATAAAGAGTAGCCCCTGCTCACTACAACTGGATAAAGCCCACGCGCAGCAAGGAGGACCCAACACAGCCATAAATAAATAAATAAATAAATAAAATTTTAAAACTCAGAAAATAACGTGTTGGCAAGGATATGGAGCAATTGGAACACTCGTGCACTGTTGCTAGGAATATAAAATGGCACAGCTGCTGTGGAAAACAGTATGACAGTTCCTCAAAAAATTAAAAATAGAATTATCATATGATCTAGCAATTTGGCATATGTCCAAAAGAATTGAAAGTAAGGTCTCGAGGAGATATTTGCACACCAAATTTCATAGCAGCATTATTTACAATAGGTAAAACATGGAAGCAACACAAGTGTCCATTGATGGATGAAAAAATAAGCAAAATGTGATATACACGGACAATTGAATAATATTCAGCCTTAAATAGGAAGGAAATTCTGACAGGTGCTATAGCATGTATGAAACTTGAGGACATTATTCTAAGGAAAATAAGCCAGTCACACACACAGAAAAACAATTACTGTATGATACCATTTATATGAGGTACTTAGAATAGTCAAATTCATAGAGACAGAAAGTAGAAAGGTGGTTGCCAGGGGCTGGGAAGAGAGGGGAATAGGAAGTTGTCATTTAATGGGTGTAGAGTCCCAGTTGTGTAAGATGGAAAGCATTCTGGAGATGGATAACGATGATGTTTGCACAAAAATATGAATGTACTTAATACCACTGAACTCTACACTTAAAATGGTTAACATGGTCAATTTTATATTATGTGTATTTAACCACAATTTTAAAATTTAGAAAAAGAAAAACCATAGATTCCCAACACTCTCTCAGTAGCAGCACTTCCTCTTCAGTTTGGAGCTTTATTCTGGGGCTACCCAATGATTCTGCATAGTCAGTTCTTCACAGGGTGAGGGAGGTGGTCTAGGTAAGTATAAGTGGAGGGGACAAGATTAAAATTCAGGGTGGCATTTTGCTGGACAGAGGTTTCTACACAAGACAGTCTTGGTATACCCACAGCCAGACTGGCAGACCTTCAGAGTCAGGAAAAGCTGTGATTTAAACAAGACATATCAAGTATGAAAACCAACTCCAAAGAATCACAAGAAGAGATAAGTTCAGGAGTAACAAGAGATAGGATGAAAGTGAAGGAAGACTGGAAATAAGAAAGAGAGGGATCTTGGGAAATATCTGAAAATCCTGACTGGTGTTTGGGTTAAGTCGCTCTTCCCATTTCCGTTGCCTCATGTATTCGAATTGACTAAGGGACGGGAAGGAGTCTGGTGTTTATCCTACTGTGTACTCAGCTTCTCATCTTGAGTTGCTGGATCTTAGGCCCAAGAATGTAGGATGGAAGACAAAACTGATTTGGCTGATTAAAACAGGAAGGGGTTGATTTTCATGGACAAGGACAGTTGGAGAAAGAAGGCTATGGGGTTGTTGCTTTAGTCGCTTTGGAGGGCCCCCCAAAATGTTCTTCTGATTTGTAGAAGTCAGTGCTTATCCATTCAACAAGTCATCTCTATGTGCATTTATTATTTGTAAGAAGGCACAAGAAAAGAAGTGTAAGCTCTGCCCTTCCTGAGTTTACAGTCTAGTGGCAGAGATAAACAAATATATCTAGTAAATTACTTGAAGATTAGAACTGTATTTTATACGTATAAATATCCCCCTGCCTCCTTCCATCGCATCCCTACCACCATTCCCACCATTGTTCCCAAGTGTTCAGAAACTTAATGAAACAATAAATGTATATATAAATAAATTATTTAAACTTCTAACATCAGAACTCTGTACGTAAAAAGGCTGAATTGAAAGAAAGCTTAAAATTGCATAGAACAAGTCTCTCACTTTTTAAGTGAGAAGGTGATAGTAAGAGAAATTGAACCTTAAAATAATGGTACAAATGAACTGATTTACAAAACAGAAATAGAGTCACAGATGTAGAAAACAAACTTATGATTACCAAGGGAGAAAAAGGGGGGAGGGAGGGATCAACTGGGAGATTGGGACCGACATATACACACTACTATATATAAAATAGATAACTAATAAGAACCTACTGTATAGCACAGGAAACTCCACTCAGTACTCTGTAATGACTTATACGGGAAAAGAATCTAAAAAAGAATGGATATAGACACTTTCCTGGTGGCACAGTGGTTAAGAATCTGCCTGTCAATGCAGGGGACATGGGTTTGATCCCTGGTCCGGGAAGATCCCACATACCACAGAGCAACTAAGCGCCTGCACCACAACTACTGAGCCTGTGAGCCACAACTACTGAGCCTGCACTCTAGAGCCCACAAGCCACAACTACTGAGCCCACGAGCCACAACTACTGAGCCCACGAGCCACAACTACTGAAGCCCTCACACCTAGAGCCTGTGCTCCACTACAAGAGAAGCCACTGCAATGAGAAGCTCGTGCACGGCAACGAAGAGTAGCCCCACTCACTGCAATTAGAAAAAGCCCGCGCCCAGCAACAAAGACCCAATGCAGCCAAAAAAAAAAAAAAGAGTGGATATATGTATATGTATAACTGATTCACTTTGCTGTACAGCAGAAACTAACACAACATTGTAAATCAACTATACTCCAATAAAAATTAATTAAAAAAAAAGAAATTGTAACCGGTTCAATGTCATAGCTAGAATCTGTATCTTCTGTTTCATCCAGGGCTTTTTTCACAAAACCCTATACGTTTATCAAAATACATTATCAAAAGCCTTCCTTATAGCTGCAATGAAAGTTTCTCTTTAGGGCAACATGAAACGTGAGAAACACACAGAACACTACAAACTACACCAATATTTGTCAAAGTAATAATAAACAGCAATATATGGCTAAAGACATTTTGAAAAAAAGAGTTTAACAAAGGAAGGGAAATGCTAACCTTCCCAGAGCTCAATATATTATAAAGCTGCAGTGACTGAAGATGTGATAAGACTACATAGACAAGGTAATGGAAGAGAAAAGGTAACCCAGAAATAGAGCTAAGAACATAACAAACTTTAGTATGATATAAAATGGGTACCACCTGCCCTTACCTTTATCTGGGATAGGACAGCCTAGAAAAGAGCCTGACCCAAGGGACTGGAACATGGGTTTGATCCTGGAAATGAATCAAGGACAGAATCCTAGGAAACCACAAAATGGACTGGGAAGGAAGGAAGAAGAAGGCACAAAGAGAGCAGGAGAGCTGATAAAAACTGAAAAGAAAGGAGACTGGTAAGCAGTGAGTGACTGACAGGAAGACACACTTACAGAAACTGAGAAATATGATGGTTAGAAACAAGCCATAAAGATTGATAATTACGAGATTATTAGAGAACTTAATGAAAGCAGTTTCATTAGAACAGGAGGAACATAAACTTGACTATATAGCAGGGTAAAGAGACAATGTGGAGGAAGTAAAATCATCAAATGTAAAACATTGTTTCAAGAAGTCTGACGGTAAAGGAATAATGGTATTGCTTTGAAGTTAACTGATGAATTTAAAATATGAACAAATAAATGAATATCTTCCAAAACAATATGTATTCATTTACTTGCTATGACAATTAATTCTGAATGAATTGTCCTGATTTTTAACAAGTTATTTCCAATTTTATATTATACTGAGTATTTTAGAATCATAAAAACAGGTATTTCCCAACATGTTTTTTAGTGTTTTAATGTTATTTTTACTAACCCCAGGACGCTAATGTCTATTAGATTTTTGTAAATGGAATCAAATGATCGCACGTCCCATCCCAGTTCTTAAAGGCAGCATTATTTAACAGTCACTTAGCATCAGTAACTTTATTTCAAGGCCTTTTGATTTTGCCTTGCCCGGGTAAACCTTGGGAATGTAACCCTTGCCGTGTAACTCTTTTGTCAGTCACGGTCTTCTACAAATAGCCTGTAGAGATATTCCTTTCATATGCCATCTGCCTTGCAGAAAAAGCACCCTTATTATAAGGTTATAGGAAGAAATTTAGTTAACAGAGACAACTCATTGCAAACAAAAAGGCTAAGTGCTCGGAAAAGCCCAATGATTCTTGTGTAAGGATTTTCGTTCAGTTCCCATGCAGTGGAGGGGAGAAGGGCATGGTGAACCAGGGTCACCTCACAGTCTCTAAGTCGCCCACATGTGTCCTAAACCTTCTTTTGTTTGTAATTCTTCCACAGCTGTCATCTTGCTCCCTAATCATCATTTACTCCATTTTTGCTTAGTGTGCATTCTTGGCTCGGCCTCATCGCGGATCCTGTAGAGGGAGCCGTAGCCACAAGTCAACTCAGAGGTAACTGCATCCATTTTGAACATGGCTAGAGGCTCGTGACTTGGCCACCTCCCAAGAAACACACGCCGTCTACGTGACATCAAAATGCCGTAAAGAGAAATGACTGCATCTTGCAGAACGTCCCTATCAACCGTTCTTATGCCTGAGAGAAGGTATTTTCTAACAGAGTCCAAAACTTCCCCCTCATCAAGAATATAATTGGACAATTCACCTAGCACTTAGCCTCACACTCCCCAAAATTCAGGGCTTCCCAAGCCTGGCCTTGGGAAGTTCAGAATGCCAAAGGACCTATTCTAGAATAGTAGTCAACTATATAAACATGCCAGGAAGACTTGAATCTAGACACTGTGGTTATGCCATAGGGCCATCTGGCTGGCCAGCCTGGCCCATGCAAACTTTTTAACAAAGTGTAGAGACTGCTGGAGGGCACACCCACAACAGGAAATGGTGCATGTGTCAAATATGGGCCAAGCCAACTCAAGGGAATGTTGCTCCCAGGATATCCTCAAATACTACCACATTACGCTGCATCTCTGACTACCTTTTCCTCAACCGTGAGACCATTCTGGTAGCTGTGGTACATTTTGACTCCTGACCTCCCATTTTCCTTACCTCTAATCTACCTGCTCCCTCTGACCATGAATCCCAGTTTGCAACACAGCTTTAGTAACATTGTTTAAGGCCTTTCAGATTCATGTCTACCTAGCCATTGTTGTCTGATGGATACATGGAGCATATTAATGCCTAGAAAAATTCCTCCATCAATATGGTACCCATCTGTAATATCAATACAATTGTACCACCTACCTCATCCCTGAATCTGCTTTTATCAACACCCACTTTCACGGCAGTTCTGGCATCCACCCTGACTTCCATTATTTATCAACAAGCCTAGTCCAATAAAACCCTGCCCTGATTCTGACGACCCCATATTAGGAACCCTAGTATGGGTAGGGAAGAGATGTCAGACCCTGGCCCACCTGGGAGTACAAAATAGAAACTCACTGGCCATTAGTAACTTGCAACAAGTAAGCAAAGGGAAATCTCAGTGTGATTCTGTCTAAGGGAGTAGTCAAATAAAAATGTGTGGTTTACTGGTGTCTATCCCTTTTTATGATTTCAGTTCATCCTCATGGAGGACCGTCAGGACACCATTAAAGCCTCCTCCACTTGGGAATTGCTCCAGGCCTATCTCCCTTCCTTTGGCTTTTCTACAATCTCATTCCTAGGCTTCCCTCTATCACAGGCTCGTATGACATTATAACTTGGCTTACTTGCTTGTTCTTGCTTTTTGTTCTTTCTTTCTTTCTCTTTTTCTCTCAACTCATTTGGCTTGGTGACCAAGTTTTCTATTATTTACCTTGTTTGTGTTCTGGCATTTGACACTCAGCTCTACATCCCTCAAGCTCTGCACCCTGCTCAGGTCCCCAATTCCCCGCGAGAAGGAAGACAAGTAGGGCCACAACCTTGGAATTATTAGAGTACGAGAGATACACCAAGGAAAGTGCCATTCTGCTTCTTCCCAGCGCCTATCAGCTTTTGTTAACCAAATCTTCCCCTTTCTCAGAAACAGTCCACAAACTTGGAGTTAACTCCTTTCATCCCAACTCTTGGCTTTATGAAGTGAAGGCCCGTCATCCACCCCCTATCACCATATGATCGAATTGAAAAGGAGATCAGTCATAACCCTTCTAGATTCGAATCCTAGCTCTTCCACTTATCAGCTCTATGAAACTTTGTGCCTCTGCCGCCACTTTAGTAAAATATGAATAATAATATCTGTATATAATACAAATACTATTGAGGCGATTGAACTATTTAAAAATCCATGTAATTCATTCATCTACACATAGCAAATGCTCAGTAAATTATAGCATCATTACTATTTCTGCTTATAGACTCTTGCTACCAAAAACCATTAAGACACAAGCCATAAAATCTTTGCATCGAGTAATCATTGCAAGATTTCATGCAGTTCAAGAAAATAGCAGAAAACAAAAAGCAAGAGCCAATGGGGTTCTCCTTTAAGCGACTTACCAAACTCATGTCTAGAGAAAATAAGAACCTAAAGAATCTCATATGTGAGGACAACTCTCTCAAAGTATTTTTTAGTCTGTTTGCATTTGTTTCAGGGAGGCTGAACAGTTTCCCCATCCCCACCTCACCCCAACTCCTACCCCTTTCTCTGGAAAGTTATATTTTTTAAAATATCTCAGAGACAACCTATTAGGTGAATAATTTGGAGCCAAAAATGTCTGTTTCATTTTATTTGTTTTCCTCTAGTTTGATAAAGTGGCAAAGATCACTTGACTTGTTCCTAAAGTATTCAGTGTTAGATTTCTTTCCTTACTGAGAAATAGGAATATACAGTTATTCTTCCTCTACTATATATAAATTCCAAATGCTACCTTAGCAGAATTATGAAATAAAAATGAATGCTTTTTTGAAGCATTTATGGAGACTGGGGAATAAATGATAGAATTTTCTTATATTTCTTGTATATGCAGATAACAGATACATTTAATGCAAGAAGGAAATAGAATTTTAATAGAATTTTTAACTAAAGATCTTGAAACAAAACTAAACATACATTTTAATTGAATTTCTGGCTCAAATTACAGCCAACCATTATAAATCATTAGGAATCAGTTTTAAAACTGCTTTCAGTTTTCCCCGTATTACAAACACAGAGGTAAGCTTTTACAGCTTCAGATAAGTGTTAATAAATTACCCGAATTTCAAAATTAATGGCTGCCCGGCTGCTTTGGGGAGATATCATTGTGTTTCATGAATATTTTGATTTTGTGATTAGATCAAAATGCACTGAATTCCTAAACAGTCATAACCAAGGTCTGCTGATCATAAACTGTTCTTTTTTAATAAATTATATTCCTCACAAATCTGCTGATATGGAATAATTAGAAATTGGTTGCCTGCATTTACTGTAATATTTGCATGACTTTAGATCTCCACCTACTGATCTAGAGGCTGGCAGGAAATGTACATTTTGTACATTTCTAAATATACCTTGCCTGCAGAGATAATGGTTTATATTGTGATGGTAAGAAGCTTTTTATTTGCAAAAAACAAAGAGGTGTCACTCGCCAGTTCTGGAAGACATTGATTAGGCAGTTTACGTTGTTCCTATTCAGAACTTATTATTTACAGCTTTCTTGTTTCCCTTCCTTTGTAGGAGATAAAGATCTGTATCTTGTAAACTGCTTAATGAGTGTCTATTTTGTCTTTTTTAGGTAGCCTTGAAATACATTTTATAGAACGCTAGTCCTGAAACTAAATGTAAACTGAGTAAAATACACTATCACAATTTATTATAGTATCTCCAAGTATAATCTTCAAATTAAGTGCTTCATAAATAGTTACATGGTGTAAAAAAAAATGCCCAGGTGTAAATCCATCCTTTACCATGTTAAGCACATGTATCTAAATTTGAACCTGCATAACCTACACTGTGTAATCTGATGATTAATCACAGTCATGTGGTAGAAACCACTGATTGCAAACCCACCAGACTGACTACTTTTATTCCTCTAAATTTAATGATCTTTTACAAAGCTGTGTGACTCCAGGAGTTAAAAGTTTGTGTTTTAGAATATTCTAATACAATAATATTTAGGGAGTATTTCTGCAAGGATTTTTGAGAGAGAGGTTTTCACCAAGGAACAAGAACATTTCTTGAAAAAATCCAGAGAAAGACTCAGGTGAAAGGTACAGGAGACTTTCAGCTCTTTCTTATTATCATTTCGAGGCCTGGGGGAATAAAGAAGGGACTCCTGGGAGCATTGTTTACTCCAGTAACTGTACAATTGGCTTCCTCTGCATCTTCATACACTAAGGCCAAGGAGTTCCCTAATCCTCGTATAGTCACAACACAAAGTAATCCTTCTATGGATCTTTGAAGCTGGGACTGGGCTCAGATAAATTGTCTTGGTTGTGGTTCATGGCACTCTGCATTTCCTCAGAGTTTGAAGCCTTAGTCAGTCATAATTACTTACTCTTTGGATTCGTTACAATTCCTCAATTAACCACTAACACAAGAGGAAGTAAAAAGAATGGCTACATTCAAACGATAATGGAGTCCATGGAAAGGTTTTTCAATGAACAATGTTTAACCTTAAAGAAAGATTCTATCAGTGCAGAATAGTAAATGCACAAATGTTCATTTATTTGTCAAAAACGTAAAAGTGAGATAACAGTCATATTTATAATTGAGAAGCCAGGCCTACTATGGCTTGGCATGTTAGCAAATATATCTAAGGATCTACCCCAAAATCCTGATTAGAGTCCATGGACACTAATAACAAACTCAGAGCATAAACTAAAATCAACTAGTTTACCTCCCAGGCCTGTCATGTGGATAAATGAGATAAAGTATGTTAGATGCTTAAGTGCCTGGAGTATAGTAAACAATAAATATTACGTAAAAACACAAAACAAACCACAGCCACAGAAATACTAAGGTTTTTATGGAGAAAACTTTCAGCATGAATGTTTTTGTTCTCATCTGACCTCTTCTATGCATGCATTCTGTCTCAGCCATCTGCAATTTCTACATAAATCTTTATTTATGCTCCTATTTGCATTGAAAAAAAATTCAGGTAAGAATCTTCTTTTTAACTCAAAAGAGAGGGAGACTACATTAGTCATACATGTCAGCATTTGCATACACGAAGGCATCTCCATAGCCACAAGCAGCTCTGCACTCCTCATGTAAGGTGGAATCTGCATTGTAGAACCACATTTTCCCCAAAATCTATCCTGTCATCAGGAAGCTTAAATCAAGTTAAAATATATTCTTCCCTCTGAGTATGTTTATGCACCACAGATGTATATTTTTAACATTTTAGTTAGTTCTTTTCCAAATATCTGGTCACTATCTTAAAATAAAGGAGGCATTTCTAGTAATAGTGTGTTGCTCAAGAATGATTTATCCACTTAACAAAATGTATTGAACAACTGTTCTATGCTAGGCACTATGCTAGGCCCTTGGGATATAGAGATGAATAAGGCCAGGTACCACCTTCAGGAAGCTGAGTCTGTTGGGCAGTTATAGTTCAGCATGACCAGTTCTGTGATGGAAGCATGCACAGTGTACTATGGGAACAAAGGAAGGTCTCTAAAACAGACTAGTGGTCAGACAAGTCTCTCTGAGATGTTTGGAGCTTGGGAAGACCAGGAGGAGTGCCATGGACTGAATGGACTGAACTGTGTCCCTTCAAAATTCACATGCTGAAGCCCTAACTCTAATATTAGCCCTAAGCCTAATACTAATGTGATAGTATTTGGAGATGGAGCCTTTGGGAGATAATTAGGGTTAAATGAGGTCTGATGTATACACTTATCCCAGTTTATAAGCCTTTCATGTCTGGGCCCTACCAACTTTATCTGTCATTCTCCCCTTGTTCACAGCTGGCTTTCCTACTTGAGTGTGACAAGTTCTTTTCTGCCTCATGACCTTCGCATACTCAGTTCCTTTAGCTTTGAATCCCCGCTCCCTAGCTCCTCACCCAACCAACCATCCTTCCCCTGACTTCTGTCTGACTTGACCAGCACTATAAATCTACAGAGATTTTTATCTGTAGACCTAAGAGACATACATAGAACACTTCACCCAACAGCAGAACAGCAGAACATACATTCTTCTCAAACGCACATAGAACATTCTGCAGCATAGACCATATGCTAGATCATAAAACAAACCTCAATCGATTTAAAAAGATAAAATTACACAAAATATGTTCTCTAACCACAGTGGAATAAAGTTAGAAATCAATAACAGAAAGAAATTTGCAAAACACACAAACATGTAGAAATTAAACAATCACACCCCTAAAAAAAAAAATGGATTAAAGAAGAAATCAAAATGGATATTAGAAAATAGAAAATTTGAGATGAATGAAAATAAAGGCACAACATACCAGAACTCATGGGTTGCAGTTAAAACAGTGATTAGAGGGAAATTTATACATGTAAATGCCCATATTAAAAAGGAAGAGAGGGCTTCCCTGGTGGCGCAGTGGCTGCGCGTCCACCTGCCGATGCAGGGGACACGGGTTCGTGCCCCGGTATGGGAAGATCCCACATGCCGCGGAGCGGCTGAGCCCGTGAGCCATGGCCGCTGAGCCTGCGCGTCCGGAGCCTGTGCTCCGCAACGGGAGAGGCCACGGCAGTGAGAGGCCCACATAAAAAAAAAAAAAAAAAGGAAGAGACATCTCAAATCAATAACCTAAACTTTCACCTTAAGACACAGGGAAAAAAAGAAGAGCAAACTCTAGAGTAAACAGAAGAAAGGAAATAACAAAGACCAGAGTGGAAATTAGTAGTAAAGTCCGAGATTTGTGTTGACAAGTGTTCTAAGGCCACATTCAGGCCCAGAGGAAAAGAATGTTTGTAGAGTTATGAGGTCATAGTTATGAGGTCAGGGCTGGGAGTGGACTGAAGCCAAAAAAGTATATTTTGAATTCTGTGCCTTGTTAACATAAATCTCCAAGAAGAGTTCCCTCTTTTTATGTTTGTATTATGAGCATAAGTATTCTGCTTATGTCTCTAAGGGGATACTGTCCTGCTAGGATCCTTTGAATTCTTCTTTAGTGAGCATGTCACCAAGACACTTGGGTCTCCCTGGGAAGAGTGGAATGTTTTATCTAGTCTAAGTGTTGCTACTGGGCCCAAGTAGAACCACAAGGACTGCCTGATTCCATCCTCATGGGATAGTGGACTAGATTGACCTTATTTAAAATAAGTCTTATGGCACATTTTTTTTTTTTTTTTTATACACAATGTATTTATTTATTTATGGCTGTGTTGGGTCTTCATTTCTGTGCATGGGCTTTCTCTAGTTGTGGCAGGTGGGGGTCACTCTTCATCGCGGTGCGCAGGCCTCTCACTATTGCGGCCTCTTTTGTTGCGGAGCACAGGCTCCAGACGCGCAGGCTCAGTAATTGTGGCTCACAGGCCCAGTTGCTCCACGGCACGTGGGATCTTCCCAGACCAGGGCTCGAACCCGTGTCGTCTGCATTGGCAGGCAGACTCTCAACCACTGCACCACCAGGGAAGCCCTATGGCACATTTTTGAAGCCAGGATGTTGAACAGTTCCATCTCCATTTCTCCAAAGCTGTTAGATGACACTGATCTTGCCTAAATTCTTGTATCCTTTTGATACTTATTTTGATGTTTGAAATTATCATACTAATCCCTGCATTTTATAGCACAATATACAGCAGTGCTTACTAACTTGCATTCTAGATCCTGGTTTCCTGAGTTCAAATCCCGGTTCTGCATCTTAGCTCACTGTGTGACCTTGGGCAAGTTACTTAGCCTATCTGTGCCTCAGTTTCCTTATGTAAAGTGGGGATATAAATAACCACATAAGGTTTTTATAATAATTAAATTAATAGCTACTTTAAAAGTCTATAGTAGAATGGCCACCATGCAGGTGAATACAAGTTGGGAATAACTATTTTCTACAAAGGATTTACACATAAACAATCTTATTTGAGTCTCACAACCAACTTGGAGGGTATTTTATTCTCACTTGACAAATTGAGAGACAGTGGCCCAGAAGCCAAAGTTTCTCATGGCTTCACATCTATAAATGAGTTTAGACCCAGTTTTTTTCCTCCTTGGTGCAGTACTTTTCATACTGCCATGATGCTAGAAGGCAGCAGAATACACTGAGGCAAGTACATGGGCTCCATAGCCAGGTAGACTTGGGTTCAACCCCAGCTTTACTCATCTTCTAGTCCTGTGTCTTTCGCCAAAGTACATCATCTCTAAGCTATGTTTATAAGATGAGCATACTATTTCCTACCTCGTGAGGTTATTATAAAAAAGACTGAGAAGAGATATCTAGCCTCGTGCCTACTACATATTATGTGATCAACAAATGTTAATTTTCTTTCTCTCACATCTCCTTTTAGCAATGACAGTATTCTCTCTTTACAGTAAACTGTGCTCAAGAGGATCCCTCTGTGGCTGTCAGATCAAGAGAGTCAGCTTTGAAATGCTCCCTCAGTGCTTTTAATGTCAAAAATTTAATACAATTATTGTAACTAAGATGTGCTCATTAATATTGGAAGGGATGAATGTGAAAAAATGAGACTTAATAGCAAGTTTGCCACAATTTTAATTTATCTAAATGCCACATGGAGAGGCAGGAAGAGGTCAGATTTCATTTTGTTTTTTGAGCACTGCAAAATGCAACAAAACAAAAAAACAAATAAATTTTAAAACAAAAAGAATGGCAAGGGTCCTAGAGGAGATAACACATATATAGATAATCTTAATCTAGTTATGGAGAAACATCCCATACAGCCAGACTTTCTCATGGAAATTGAATATCCAGGCTTATGTGACCCGGTTGAATATTCACTATAAATTAGAAGATTTATATGGATGAGGTAAAAATTACTAAAGGTATAAAACAAAATTTCTGCAATTGCTTACAGATTTCCTGTCTTCAGAACACAGGAAGAGAACAGATTTGAAACTACTTGCCAAAGGAATATACTAAAGCAAAGGAAAAAAAAAAAAAAAGAAAGATCCACTTAATATTGTTTTCCAGGGCGGGACCTGGTCGAAAAGAAAGGCAGCCCATCTGCCCTCCCAAAAGCTGAAGTTTGCCGTTATTATCATTTGCAGTGAGAGAGAAGGGAAGTAAACAATAGTTCAGAACAGAGGATATGGAGATCCAGGTCATTTGTAGATTTAGTTTTCAGATTGGGAACCCAGACCAGAATCATCAACATCAAAAATATAATAATTTTTTTTGCCTTCCGTGATCACCAGCATTTGGGCTGAAAACAAGATAGCAATATCCCAGCCTTGGCTCTGTGGCCATACCTGAGTGACTCCGGAAAAATAGAACTCTGATGGTCATGATATGATATAATGCGTTTCATTCAACTTCATTGATAAAGCACTCCTTCTCTCTTAAATTTTCAAAAGTTATTATCCACACCTTACAAAATGGACTCAGCACTTGCGATGGCTCCGTTTCCCAGGCATTTAACAGGAACCAGGGACGTTTGCAGAATTATAAGAGGTCAAGGGAATATTTTATTAAGATAAATTTAAACTTCATTCTAAAGTTTGAATCACTGCCCTTTCCTTGTGTGGTAGAAACATTAAACAGGAGATCTGTCTTTACAAGTTTTAAGTGTACAGTACATGAGTGGTGACTACAGATACAATGTTTTAAAGCAGATCTCTGGAGCTTATTCATCTTAATTCTATTCACTCTTTGATTCTATGAATTTGACTCTTTTAGATGTCTCATATAAGTGAAATCATGCAATATTTGTCTTTCTGAGACTGATTTATCTCATTTAATATAATAGCCTCAAGATTCATTCATGTTGCACTGTTTCCTTCTTTTTTAAGGCTGAATGGTATTCTGTTGTATGTATAGACCACTTTCCTTTATCCATTCATCTCTCAATGGACATTTAGGTTGTTTCCATATCTTGGCTATTGTGAAGAGTGCTGCAGGATAGCTATTATCAAAAAAGAAAAAGCAAGTGTTCATGAGACTATGGAGAAATTGAAACCCTATTGCACTGTGGGAGGAAATGTAAAATGGGCAGCTTTCATGGAAAATAGTATGGAGGTTCCTCAAAAAATTAACTACCATATGATTCAGCAATCCTACTTCCAGTTGTATCTCCAAAAGAATTGAAATCAGGATCTCAAAATGATATTAGCCTTCCCATGTTCATTGGGTAACTGCCTTTTGATATTTCATGTGCTCTAGTTTTGTATTGTGAGCCCCTTTTAATTTAACTTTTCACGTTCTCTTCAACTAAATCATAAACTCCTTGAAGATAGGAGTTCTGCCTTATACTTAATGGTTCAAAAAGTATTGACAAGGTGTTGATGAAGTGACATAATATCTTTGAGAATCTCCAAATTTTACTATCTCCTTAATATACAATTTTCTTTCTAAAATTTCATTAAGTTACAAATGAAAAATTTTAAGTAAATGCTTCATCCTTAAGGAGGATTACTGTGTGTAAACAGAGTCTAACAACCTGGTTGGTTTGAGCCAATAGTGTTGAGTAGTCAGCTATATTCACTCCAGAGTGAAGAGACCTAATACTTCTAGCTTCATAGCACCAGTGATTCAAATTTATTTTTTAAGGAAGTTAAATGATTTGTACTTTGCTCAAAGTTCATGTTCAGAAATGTTAGCTAATTGCATCACACACACACACATATACATCTAAGTGACTCCCTTACCATTGGGAAGGGTCTTCTGAGAAAATAATAAAGACACCAAGGTGTCACTTATGCACCAATCAGCCAAGCAAGTAGGACACTCAGAGTAAACTAATTGGAAGCTTAAGTATTAAAAATGAAATCTTTTTCATTGAAATCCCCAAATACCATAATACCATAATACTCCTAACATCTGCTGGAATGACTGTAGGAAAGCCCATATACATCAGAGCTTTCCTTGGGGAGGAAAAGATATCACACTAATATGATTATAAAGCATTGAGTGAGACCCTGAATTACTACAATAAAGTGTATATCATATTATCACAAGTCTTGGTTTTGTTTATGATCCTTACTTCAAGTCAAAATTGTAGTCATCATACAAAATGCTGTCATTTCATGTTTCAATACATAATTTTTGTCAACTTAGAATGATGCAGGTTGGTATAATCTTTCAAACTAAGGGTCTAGTATTTAGTTAAAAATAAGAATGTTTCTAATCATTGTAAGAATGAAATTTCAATGACTTGAAATTTCATTCTTACAATGAGACAGGCAGAAATAATCAAAATATAAAATATATAAAATATATATAAATATAAGATAAAAAGTAATATGTGCCACAAAGGAATACTGAAATAGAAGGAGAAAGATAGGAATGGCTGAATATCTTTGCCCCAAAATTTCTTCTGTCTTGGAAGCACTGAGGAAGCCATACATACAAGAGACAAAGAAGAATGGTTACATTACCACTTTAGAATTAGGTAAGCCAGGGCCCAATACCCTAGTGCAGGGTTCTCTGATAGAGCTGGTTTGGACAATATGTTTGATGTCCAAAGCCCATACAGGGCTACCATGTCCCAGTCTTAATTCCCCAGCTACTCACCAGAAGGGATGTGAATTTAGAAGTTTGTAAGGAAAGAGGAGCAAGAGAGACTTTCAAGAGAGCCTTGGTACAGCTTTTACCAATTACATCTCTTGAAGACAATGGGAAGAAGAAAAAAGAGGTCTTGGCCCAAGAGTACATCAATTCGCAAGAGTAAATCCATCCACTAGTAAACATGGTCCTATAAATTTCCTTTAATCTGACCAGAATTTGGGTATTGTAAAGAATAAGGGAGATGATAGAAAGAAACTCCTACCTCCCCAAAAGTGTCAAATTCTTTGGGAGCTCAAAGAAAAGAGGGACATTGCAATAAAGGGAAAAGTATGTTTCTGATTATTTTTCTTTTCAATTATTTTTTCCCTATTTACTTCCTCACCTCCTATTCCTCCATCTATCCCTTTAGGTTTTCTTCCAGGGTACACTGCATTGCTACAGACACAGCCCAGGTATAATATACCACATTTGTTCAGATTAATCTCAACTCAGGCTCAGTTCAGACCTGTCTCCTGAGCTTCAGGTAGTATACCATGCATCTTGTATAATACTTAACTCTATTCATCTTCACCTCATGAGATAATGAGGCCATTTAAATTTATCTTTTAAACTTTCCTTCTCACTTCTCCTGCTCCCTATGCATTTTTAAAAAAATCTCACTTAGTAGCACCACTATCCACCCAATTACGCAAACTGAAATGTGGATGTCACCATTGCCTCTCTCTTCCAATCTCCGACATCAATAAAAAGAGTGCTACCTATATTAGCTACTAAGTAGCTGATTCTCTTTTAATTCTCTCTTCCCCATAGATGAAGTTAATATCTTCCATCTACTGTCATTGGCTGTTGTCTTTCTTCCTCAAATCCATTCTTAACATAGCTTCCTGCTTGGTCTATCTAAAATGCAAATCTGGCCATGTCACTCCCCTGCTTAATCCCATTCATGGTTCCCATCACCTATAGGACAAATTCCAGTTTTAAACATTGTACATCAGTTTCTACCGAAGCCCTGCTTACCTCTCTGTTCTCTTTTTCTATTGCTTCTCCCCCCATCCTTTGAGCTCAAGCAACTTCTACTTCCTGGTGGTTTCATCACACACCTCCCTTTTTCAGCTAGCCTGTGCTCATGATAGCTCTAAAATTTGGAAAGACCTTCCTTCTCTGCTAGCCTTCTTCATATGGATATTTATCTGTCACACTTCAAGATTCAGCAAGCTGCAACTTCTTTCAAAAAGTCTTCTGTTGATTCACCTCCCATCCTCCCCACTGACAAGACCGTATTGTAGTCCCCTCCTCTCTGCTCTCATATTTGCTTTACCTACTGACGTTTTGGTCATCTCTCCCCTGGACTGTGAGAGCCTTTATGGCAGTAGACGTGCATGCCCTTTTGGAACATAATAAGTGCCTATTAATGTATCTACTCGTGGAAAGAAGGAAGGAGGGAGGGAGGGAGAAAAAGGAAGGAAGGAAGGAAGGAAGGGGAAAAGAGAAAGGAAGGAAGGAGGATTTTCTTTTTTAGAGTTTTGAAAATTATTTTGGTGACCAATAGATATGTAGAAAAGGGGAAATAGAGTCAGAAGAAACCTCATGAGCAAAGGCATGAGATGTAAAACTCGAGGTAATGGGTGGAGAAAGCTATATGGAAGAATATACATGACAGGAAAATAAAATTGAAGGAAAAGCTTGGGCAGGTTTTAAAGGACCAGGATACCAGATTCAAGAGTCTGAATTTCATTGAGAAGGTGGATCACTGAAAATATTTGAGCAGGGATGACTCTATTAAAGTAGCTTTATGAAAGCAATTTACGGTTATGGGTAAGATGTATTAGAGGAGTGAGAGTCTGGGGAAAACAGAAAGAAGTGTATTGCAATACTCAGAATGAGATATAATGATGAGTTGAACTGGGGAAGTAGATTTGGAATGGAAAAAAATAAAGAATACACTTAAGAGAGATCTCAGGGAAAAGAATTGCCAGAGGTTGGCAATGGATTGGAAGTGGAGGAACAAAATAAGGAAACTGGATGAGTTAAAGAATGGTGGTATTATTAATGGACAATGAAATTCCCAGATAATACTAGTGTAAGAGGGTGAATACGAATTGGGATACATTGGGCTTGAAGGTGTTTGGGGAGACGCATTTGGAGATAGCTAACAAGTCATTGGAAATTCATTCCTAGAAGCAAAGTGAGTGACCTTGGCTTCAGAAATAAATTAGGGAGTCATCTGCACAGATATGGGAATTGAGAAAGCAATGTGGATGTCTTTATGGCCCATCATCATGAGGGTATGAATTTTATCTAAATTACATTTTATCACATTAATATCTGAAATGTGCTAGTTCAAAGCCCTCATGAGATTATATAAGAATTCAGCACTTCTCTGTCAACTCTATGCCCTTTATTTTAGGTGTATGTTTCACATTAAGAAACATTTATTCTGTATTCTTCTGCTCTAACCTCTTGTTGATATTTACTTCCCACAAGCTGCCTGAAGGAGAAGATAGACCAATATTCAGAGAAGGTCAAAAGGAATTTTTCAGAGTTCAGTATTGGAGATGGCATGATCCCAACCAAGTTCGACAGTGTAGCGTTGCCTAAGAATGTCTGAAGTGAAATAAAGGGTAGGGTCAGTGAAAGTTTTAAAAACATGAAATCATGGTGGTAGAACCATCATTAAGGTGGATATGGAAGTCACCAAGGACTTCCTGAGAATAGTTTAAAGACAAAAGTTGCCAGCTGCTAAAATCAGCATGGATGGTGTGTAAAGTGTCCTTAATATTTCAGCAATGAAACTGGATAAAGAATGAAGTGACTGAATAGATTTTGAAAGAACTACATGGGGAATAACCTGGAAGTTACCATGTGGAGCAAAGATTATATTTCCTCTCTCCCTCCCTCCTTTTCTCTGTCACAAAAGCCAACATAATTCCACTTGTGAGACAAATCTAGTTGCTGTGATTTCAAAAAATGGAACTTTATGATATGTGGAGCTCTATTTTCTATACCTTTTATGTACCTGGTAAGTGCTAGCACATAGAGATTAGCAAATATGGGTTGAATTCATCTGATCCAGAGATAACAGTACACTTATAATTCAACATAAGGCAAAAATAATTTTTAAAACCCAAACCCATAGGATGCAAAATAAAGGGTAAATATGTCACAAAACATTCAGTCATACCAATTATTCATAAGAGTTCCTACACTAAGACAAGCTCTTCTCATTTTCTTAAAGTAATAATTTGCAAAATTGTTATTTAAAGACGACTTAAAGGGTTTGTAAGAATGGCGGTAGAAGCCCGTTTTCCATAGGGCTATGGGCATTGTTAGAAGTTTGGATTGTTAGGCTTATCAGATGTTGAGCATCTTTTGAGTCCCTGTGTTGTTAATCAAGATAGATGGCAGACTAGTTAATGCTGTTGTTAGTGAGACTGTGGCAAAGATTAGAAGGTTATCAAACAGATATAAACAAGAGTTCTAGGATTCCTATCTAACATATGAAATTAACAGCTAATAGGTATCTCTCTTCAATAGCTGATTTGATTGAGTGCATGTGGATAAAAGTCAACAAGTGAACAACTGGATTGTCTGCTGAATTAATAGAATGGAAGAACTTTAAATGGTTCTGAAAGCTAATTTAATTCAGAAACCTCAGTGAGGTTCCAGCTCTTTTGTGAAACTAGTGAATAAAATGTTGGCAATTCATTCAGAATAAAAAGGTGAGCATTAGCTTCCTCTGTTCTTGAAATAAAAATTGGTGTTTAAAAGAAATTTTTTTCAAGGAGGGAGCATTAAACTTATGAATATATTCATACGATCCTCTGAATAGACACTGAAAATTAAAATAAAGGAAAACTGCCCTCTGAATTTGTCTTGAGTTTAGTCATTTCTGTCTCAATCTCCCTCTGCATTTGTCTTCCCAATTTCTTTTATTTATAATTCCTTCCCTAACAATTAAAATTGTTCATTTTCTAGGCCCATTTAAATTTCAATTAACAGGATGACTTGGGTGTCTTAACGATTGGTGGGCATTTATTAGATTCTACTGAGGTTTATTCAAAGAATACAGAATAGAATAGACTATAGTATTTGTCCAGATTCACCTCAAATCACTTTATCACTATGCTCTAACTACCTGGCCTCTGTTTCCCCCCAAACCCAAGCTGCTACCCTCTTGCTTATCCTTAGGGAAACTATGTTCTCCTTCCTCTAGCTCCTTACCTGCATTTATCCTGGACACATTTTACTCATCCTTCAAGCCTCAGGTGAAATACGTCTTCTTCAGGAAAGCTTTCCCTAACCACCCACTGTCCACCAGCTCCTGCCCCAAGACTCATACCACCTTCTGCTTTTCTTCCGTATCATTTCCCACCATTGTACTTAGCCAAGCTGTCAAGAAGCAAATTGTGGTTTAGAACGTCTCTCCTCTAGCCAATTATAAGCTCTCTGAAAGCAGAGGTCATGTTAGACTCATTAGCTGTGCCTAGCAGACTGCCCAGCCCATGGAAGGAGCTCAGTAAAGCGCTGTGTTACAGTTGAGGAGAGGGGAGAAGCTCCAGGTCATTCCAGGACAAATCCAAATCCAAGACCGACCTCTGATTTGGAGTCTGCTAGGGCCCACTTGAGATCCCTTCTAGAAAACAGGTCAAAAGTCAGGAGTCTACTCAGTTTGAACATCTCCCCTGTATCAGGCTCCTTGCCCTGTCTCCAGGGAGGTTTCCACAAGAGAACACCCACATATGGTGTTCCTGCTAAATATGAATCGCATTTTTGGTAAATTCCAAGCTATCTTGTACCTGCTCCCTTTCCATATTTTTTCTTCTATGAAAACCTGTAACTTGGCGTTTTCACATCCCTTTAGTTAAATCAAGCCTTTCTGCTCAATAAAAGAATAACACAGGCCAAATTATAATTTCCCAAAATTTCAAGGAGTTATTCTCATGCTAACTTGAACAATGTATAAGACATAATGGTAAATGGAAAAAGCAGTATTGGAAACTGCTTGTATTGTATGAACCCTGTTATGTCATTTCAGATATCAATCTCTTAGTAAAAAGAAAACACTGAGGAGAAATACACAAAAATGTCAACTGTGGTTATCTCTGAGTTGTGAATTTTTGCATCATGTTTTTCTTTGTTTTTTTTGTATTTCCCAAGTTTTTCTTGATGATTGTGTAATATTTCTATAATCAAAGAAATAAGTTATTTAAACTTATAGACAAACCCTAGCACATAGACTATACTAGGTAAAAACTCATCCGCTCCCAACTCTCCCTTTCCCTCTGAAGGTACCAAGTATGTGCTCTCAAGCACAATATCATATAAGTCCTGATAGTTTCCCATCCCTTTTTGTATGGAAAGAACATGGGCTTTGGTGGCAGCCTGCCAATGGTTTACTAATTTTATAATCTTAAAAGAGTTATTTAAGCAATCTCAGTTGACCCATCTGTAAAGGAACATAATAATAATTCCATCGACTCCCATTTAAACAAATATCCTTGCATTTCCCAACAAGTGGCCAGAGGCACTAGTTCCATATCTTTCATGATGTTCCTAGGAAGGAATCTTCTGCCTGGAAATTGAGAGAAGGAACATTTCTGGCCTTGGGCAGTAGTGATATTAACCCTGCCTGATGGAGTAGGAATAAGAGTTACTTTGAACATACAGACATTGAATTGAAACTCCACATCATGAACAGAAACCTACAGATTCAACATACTTAAATTTTAAGAAGGTTGTCAACATCTTGGCGGAGGACTAGCCATGGGGGTAAAAAGTGCTTCTCAGCAACAAAACAAAAAACCAAAATCACAAAGTTTTTGTTGTAAATGTCAGAGAAGGAGAACTTGAAATATTTCTAGTTAAAAGATTGTGGGTGGGGCTTCCCCGGTGGCACAGTGGTTGAGAGTCCGCCTGCCAATGCAGGGGACACGGGTTCGTGCCCCAATCCAGGAAGATCCCACATGTCGCAGAGCGGCTGGGCCCATGAGCCATGACCTCTGGGCCTGCACGTCCAGAGCCTCTGCTCCAAAAAAATAAAAAAAAGATTGTGGGTGGAGAAACCATTATTGCTAATTTTAAAATGTAGAAAATATGGTTGGAAGTCAATTTAGCATTCCACTTCATCTTTTTAGTCTCCCATTATTACTGTCTTGTTTCATTGACTATAAATGTCTTCTTTTTTTTAATAATAGTTTTCATAGGTTCCCCAGTCCAGTTTTCTTCACCAGCTCTTAAATTCCTTAATTGAAGATTCTCTAATCACAGGTGTTTCAGTAATTTTCATGTCTGGACAAGGCAAGCTTGGGATTTTTAATGAAATAAACAATTAATTAATTAAATAACAGCAATATGTATAATGTTTAATGTACCGGCCACTCTTCTAAGTGTTCTGCAAATTTTCATGAAACTCCTATCAGATAGCTACATAATCCACGTCTCGAGTGAAGAACTGAGACTCAGATGTTAAGTGACTGGCCAAGGGCACACATCCAATAGAGGTTGGGACAAGGATTGGAAGCTAGTTGTTCTCATTCTACAGTCTGTCAACTATACTGTCTTTCAAATAAGGTGAGGACTTGTTAGACAAGAGGGCCTTTTAAAAACATTTACAGAACCTTAGAATTTTAGAGCAAAAACAAAACTAAGAAAAAACAAATCTAGTCCAACACCCAAGTCACACAAGGAACTAATAATATAGAAGTCATGTGAAAACCCAGGGGCAAGTCTACATGATTTTAAGTAAAAACATCGGTCTTTTATGATAACCAACACATGTATAAGTCAAATTTCATTAAATTGACACATATTTCAGATGTTCTAAAGGATTTCCTGTTCAAAAGACTCCTATCATAAGTCTTTTTATACGTACAGATTTTTTTTGGCAAAGCAAATGCCCATAATTTATTTTTTAAAGAGTTTCAAAACATCCAACTTAGGTAAAGCAAGGTAAACCTGAATTGAATTACTTACAATATAATATTTTATTATAAAAATCACTAAAGTACAATTATTATAGATCATTGACAAAGGTGTGATTTAAAAAATATTTGTATTCAAAATTTATTATATAATATTTTATTTATATACATATTCTAGCTTAAGTCCAAATCCCATTGACATTAACTCAAAAATACTCAGCTGACATCCTTTCCCAAAAATAAGAAACTGAAACATTCAATATTAATGTCACTAAATCAGGGCAACCCCAGACAAGAGTGTGTTAGTACTCCCAAAGTTTAGCCGACTCTTGGAGCCAAAACAATCAGAAATCATTCTCCCTGATTATTCTTTCCCCCATGTAAGGTTTTTACATTTGTTATAACTTAATAGATATTACAAAACAAAAAATTATATATACAAATTGTTAGACAAGATATGTGTTACCTTCATCAGTGAATACTTCAGTACACTCTAATACCTGTATTAATTTTAAAGAATATATTCTGATACCACTCATTCCCAGAAATGTCATTATATAAGGCAGAAATGCATGAAACATAGCACTCAATAAGTCTTACAATAATAATAGTGACGTGGTTATTATTATTATCACCATCATCATAAGTCATACTGGCATCATAAGAGGTTCTCCAAGGTATGGCTTCCTTCCCTCCTAAGGATCTTGGGTACTCTCTTTTTCCTTCCACACAAGGCAAGCAATGGTTCCCCAAATCTCTTGGACTATGGAAAAAAGGAGATCACCCTTATTTGGGAAGAAACAGTGAAAGTGTTCATTTTCCTTGTAGTACTGTAAGAACAATACTATCCTCTTCATAGGGTTGATGTGAGAAGTAAGTCATGCACTTGGAACACACTCAGAAACACACTAAGTGAACAGTAAGCACTAAACAAGTACTTACTATTTTCTTTTATTTTTTTCGGGCCTCTCACTGTTTTGGCCTCTCCCGTTGCGGAGCACAGGCTCCGGACGCGCAGGCTCAGCGGCCATGGCTCACGGGCCCAGCCGCTCCGCGGCATGTGGGATCTTCCCGGACCAGGGCACGAACCCGTGTCTCCTGCATCGGCAGGTGGACTCTCAACCACTGCACCACCAGGGAAGCCCAGTACTTACTATTTTTATAACTATTACTCATGAGCAGATATAAAGAAAGGAGCCCCAAATCCCTGAATAAAACTCTTTTTTTAATATAACATTGTTTTCAGAGTCAAATTACCCATTGAACAGGATCTAATATTGGGCATACCAACTGTTACTACAATTTCAATTATTGTTGGACTACCTCTTCTATTCTTACTCATATGTTTATGAAGATAATATAGGCTCTGATGTCTTTGTTCTTCACCATAGTTTTTCTATATTCAAAACATGGGTAGGGCTTCCCTGGTGGCGCAGTGGTTGAGAGTCCGCCTGCCAATGCCGGGGACACGGGTTCGTGCCCTGGTCCGGGAAGATCCCACATGCCATGGGGCGGCTGGGCCCGTGAGCCGTGGCCGCTGAGCCTGCATGTCCGGAGCCTGTGCTCCACAGCGGGACAGGCCACAACAGTAAGAGGCCTGCGTACAAAAAAAAAAAAAAAAAAGTGGGACTAGTAAAGCAATTATATTCCAATAAAAATGTTTAAAAAAATTTTTAAAAAAAACAAAAAAACATGGGTAACCTTTTTTATGTATTGCTTCCCTGAGGATAAAGGTTAACTTATTTATAAATATATAATGCTTCAGTTCTAGTCTTCCCATCTAACTTGACCTTTTATTCCCACAAATCATCAATAATATACCAACAAACTAGCCTTTATTGAAGGACTATCATTTGCCAAGCTCCATCCTGGGCATCTTGAAACACTTGTTCTCTAATACTTACTGCTGCCCTGTCATGTATCATTACTGCCATTTTACATAAGAGAACAGAGAGGTACAGAAGAATTAAATAACTTTCTCAATATCACACAGTGAGAAAGTGATGGGCTCTCTGAGATGCAACCCAGATGCCCTTCCCTCTAACACACTCCTGCACAGATAGAACACAGGTACCACTACCTCCTTTATGGGTTCTCAGAATGTTCCTGGTGTATGTGTAGTAAGATCAACCTGGTCATCAGCAAACGGTTTCCTTAATACCTATGTTGTCTGAATGCTTGCTTGCAAAATGAAATGGACAGGAACGAGTTACACTTATGATTCCTATCTCAGCAAGCAGTTGCTGAAACTTAGGCCTTCTTATAGCAGTTCTTAGTGAATGTGAGGTGAGCGGAAGTAAACCCAAATGATGCTACACCTGATGGAGAAGGTCTCGTAAAGCATAGCCTGGGAGTGACAGCGAAATCAAAAACCAAGACAGCATCTCTGCCCCTACATAACCTGTTTTGTTTTGTTCTAGAGCTGTTATACCTATTCAAACCTTTGCATTAGACTCTCTCTGCATCATATTATATTTATCGAGTGGCCCATGTAGGTCTTAATATCTTACATTAAATAAAAAGTACTCATCTTCCACCACATCTCAGTAAAGGAGATGTTACTATTGCAGTTTTTGCCAGTAAAAAACTGCAGCATGTATGATACTGGCCTAACATCACATATCTACTATGAGGAAGAGCCTGGATTCAATTCCAGTCATCTGACCACTAGGCTGTACTGAGTATAAATTATTGCACATTCTTTTTATTACCATTTGCTATTTAAATCAAAATAATATGAGCTTTGAACAAGATATTCTACCTCCTTTCAGCTGAAGGGCTATTGAAGACCATCTAAAAAGTTCTCAGTAAAAAGAAACAGCAGCAACTTGCTTCAGACAGGCTAGAAAGCCAGTTACAAAGCACTCCTTGGCCTTCTAGTTTTGAAAGGCCAAGTTCCACTAAATAAAACCTTCACTTTGTATATGTGTGTGGAAGTGATTAGTCATTTAATACTGGAAGCTCTACCTGGAACACATTTCTTAATACACTTTTTTCACATGCATGATGTCTTTCCACAATTTATTGCCACATTTTATTAAACTCTTGTTACCTAGCGTGTAATTGGAATCATCACTGATACATGAAACATGAGTATACAAATCTGAAAAAGAGTGGAGGCAGGTCAAAGAAATAACAGCAAAGCTAAATTTTAAAATGGGGGGGGAAAGACATAGGCTGTAGTGTTATGAATTGCAACAATCTTTACCAGTCCAAGGCAATTCCCCCCAGAAAAATCATCTTACACTCTAAACCCACACAAACTAGATCCTCTGTGAATAATAAATGATGGGCTAAAACTTTAGTTTTTAAACATTAAAACAGGAAACATTTAAACATTAGAACAGTTTTTAATATTTTAACATTAAAAACTGACTCAAAACTAAAAGAGAAAGAAAATAGGCGAATCACCAACAATAGATACCTTTACATATGCTGGCTGTTCAGAAATAGAAATTTTACCAGAGTCAAATATAATTTAACTTCACCTTCTGCCTCATGAGGCTACCCTGGTTTCTCTCAGTGTCCTGGAACCTGATTTGATAAGCTCCAACTTGTACCTTTGCTCTGAAATGTAATTGTGTCTATTTTGGGGTCATCATTCCTTTCTGTGATCCTAGAACAATGTTTGCCGCAGTGTAAAACCACAAAAAATGTTTTATGAAAGAAAAGGATAGATAAAGAGTAAAGCCAGAAGTAGAATTTTTCAAAACTCTATTAAATAAAGCATTAGTGGCTTGTTGGGATCCTATGGAATCTTTCACAAGGAAATTAGGTCCTAAGCTCCTTTTGTGAAATAACTGTCTCTGTTTTCATTTCAGTCTTTTAGAAGATTTTTCTGAATTTGTGTCCTTCTCTTCTTTCATCTCCAGGTTGCAGCCTTATTTTTACCCCAGAGCATTACATCTGTTTCCAGGTATATTTAAGGGCCACACTAGAGATTTCACAGTAAAGATACTATCACCTGTAGACAGAAAAGATTACATTTATTTTAGTGAGAGACAGGCAAAGAACAACAAAAAACAAAAGAGAGAAAATAAAGAACTTTTCTTAGAAGTCCTATCATAATCTGTCACAACTATTCCTATTTTCTAATTACCGTGTTTATTACTATAATTGACACCATAGCTATTAATCATTATTCATTACTTAAACATGGCTAAGTATAAATTATTATACATTATTATTATTACTAATTGCCAATCTAGGTATATATGACAATATATAATCAAAATTATTTGTCTAACCAAAGTTTTATAGTAGTTTTTAAAATATTGTTCTGATTCTCAAAAGAATAGGTTTATGGAAGAAAATATATAAAGTGTGGGAATTATGAATAAAAAGATTTAAAGTACCCTTAATTCCGTATTCACAAATAACGATCATTATCATTTTATTTTATACTATAAAAAATTACAATAATGCCATTGTATAGAGTAAGTGCTGAAGGCCCTTTCTTCTACTTTCCAAAACAGGTCTACACACTCCAGGACAAGAGTCAGTCAACAAATCCCTCCCGAGTGGGCCCCCCACACCAGGAACTGTTCTAGGTGCCCGGGACACAGTGTTGAACATGAGAAATAAAGCTACTCTCCCAAAGAAACCTATGTTCTACTGGCTACAAAGAAGAAAATAAACAAAACAAGAAGATATGTGTTATGAAGAAGATAAAGTAGGGTAAAGAAAGTACTTTGGAAGCTGCTATCATAAGCGTGGTTTGAAGACCTCTGGGGAGAGATGACACTTGATTTTGGACCTAGCTCTCAGAAAAGAACATTCCAAGCAAAAGGAACATTCATATTTGAAGGGTAGAAGTAAGACCAGTGCTTCTGAAACGTGAATTAGAGAAATAATGGAGAAAGATAAAGTTGAAAAGTCAGGGAAGGGCCAGATCAAAGAGAGTCGTATGGGAGCTTAGATTCCATTCTGGTTGCAACGGAAGACTTTGGAGGGTTTTAAACAGGGCCCACATATAGATAATGGGCTCTAAGAGGACAAGAAAGAAGGAAGAGCTGGTGAGGAGCCATCACAGTTTTCCGGGCAAGAGATGACGATGGCACAGGCTGTTTGTGGCAGTGGAGAAGATGGGTGGTTAGAGGCAGGACGTGCTAGTGAAAGGGTAGAACTTGCTGCAAGATCAGGTGTGGTGAGAAGGGGAAAAATACTAACCAATTCCTAGGTAACTCCTACTGACAGGTGGGAGACACCAATCTAGACATCTTCCTCACAAATACCCTATTATAATCTTTATGAATTTTCTAATTCCTTAAATATTGATAATAGTAGGTACCATTTACTATGTAGCAGATGCTCTACGTAAATTATCTCAATTAATACTTGTGCAGCAAACCTATAAGATAGATATATGCTATTATTAGCTCAATTTTATTAATTAAAAAAAACAGAATTAGAGATTAACTAGCTTACCCAAATTCACATAGCTAATAAATGGTTGAAGCAGAAAGAACCCAGGCCAATGTAACAGCAAAAGCCACACCCTTAATCACCATGCACTGTATCAGACAAATGTGCCAATATTTATATAACCAATCCCCTTGTTACACAGTTAGTTTATTTTCAGATTATCCTTGCTAAAAATGATGCTACTGTGAGCATTATTGTACGTACATTTGTACTTACGTGATTATTTCTTTAAGGTAAATTCCTAGAAGCTAAATTGTACAATAAAATCATGGATATTTTAAAGGCTTTTGATATAGCATGGCGATTTTCTGATTTTACCAATTCAAAGTTTCACCAGGGTGAATGCAACCAATTTATGCATCATCATTATTTTCCTGATCATTTTTTTAAAAATCTCTGTCACATATTCACTGCTATCACACACTTAGAGGCTGAGCTGGACTGGGAACTCAAGTGGGGTGATACCAGATGTCTCTGCTTAACCAACACGTTATGCACTTTCCTTGCTCTTTAATATAACACGAAGTGATTGAGTTAGGGAATCTAACTTCAGCTGTTTTCATATTTAACCATGTCATTCCAGCACCATATTTTGAATAATCAAACCTTTCTCAATTGATCTCAAATATCTGAAATGCCAAGTTCATCATCTTCATCATCATTATTACTAGACAAACCATTTAGTATATGGTAGATGCTATACAAAACACAGGTTCACAGCAACCATAAACTAACAACCACTGTATCACCATATTTTAATGGAATAAATTTATATATATACACACATATGAAAGTCTGTTTGTTCGTCTGAGTAAACTAGCTGCTGTAACAAAACATGCCAAAATATTGATGGACTAGCAAAACAAAAGTCTGCTTCTTGTTCATGTCAAGTCCAAAACAGTTTTGTTGATTGCCAGGCGGCTCTTCTCAAAAAAGGGATTCAAAACCCAGGACTTTCCATGCTGAGATATCACTTCTTCAGCGCGTGCCTGCAAGGTGTCTGTGCTGGTATGTTTCAAACTAGTGGAAAGGAAATGAGAATGGAGGATTCCCTGCCTCCATGGGAAGTTTTTATGGAGAGAGGGTGAAATCCATTGACTAGGATTCAAACACGTGGTCACATCTACCTGCAGGAAAGAATGGGAAATACAGTACCTCCGTGTGCCAAAGAAGAGGAAATGTGTATTTCAAAACTACCTCAGGCTCTGCCAGGGCTTATTATCTTTTCCATGACCTATACACGTATGCCAGTTCTGCACCGATTAACCTAGTGGCCCTGATCCCCTTTATTACTATTCTTTCTCCAAATGATCACGCCTGTTCTGATATACTTTACAATCCCTTTCTTGTAAAAGTCAAGTCATAGAGGTAGAAATATAAATGTCCATAAGCAGTATAAAATTGTTTAACCCCGTGGGTATTCAAACACTATATATTTTTAAATATATCAAATTGGTAACTATGTTAAATAATAAAGTTGAGCAGATGCTATAAAACAGATATTTTTATATTTGCCAGTGATAATGCACATTAAACTTTGGAGTGGGGGGAAGGAAGGAGGCTGAAATTTGGAAGTATAAAACAAAAACTATAATCTCCATAACCTTTAATCACTTATTCTTTTCTCTTTAGTATTGAAAACGTTTTTATTAATCTGATCTTTTTCTTAGAGTGGGACTCTGGAAAAATCTCACATTTAGCACTGTGTTCTCATTGCTAGTATTTTCTAAATTTTCCATTAACTACACTTTTAAATTCTAACATAGTCAAGAACAATATTTAAGTTATAAATGGTTGCATATTTGCAAAATTTTTAATTTTATTTCAGTGACATTAAGAAAGTGATCTATTTAAATTGTTTTGGAGAATACAATGAGGCTTTCTTTTGTCACCTAATATGTGATCAATATTATAAATGTTCCATGAGCCACCTTGAAAACAAGGTGAACTAGTCTCCATATTTAGTACACAAAATGAAATGTGTATTTATTCAATGAATTTTATACATACTAATTAAATCCTTTAATAATTATTTTCCCAATTTGTCCTATGAAATAAGGATGCTTTTAAGTCTTCTAGTACTATGTTTCTGATTGTTATTCCTTATATTTTGACAGCTTTTCTGTTTGAGTTATATATCAACCATTTTTATAAATACTATGCATAAGTCTATATTGATGTGGTTTCAATGCTTACCATAAGTCGGTTCATACATAATTTTCTATTCTTGAGTTTCTTATGTTGATTCCTTTCTCATTTAGTAGGACATATTTTGAGTAATTCTTTCAGAAAATGACATGTAAAGTAAACCTGATTATGTCTTTCTATTACCTTTGCATCTTAACAACAATATGGATAGATACAAATTTCTTGAGCCACAAACTTTCCCGTCAAAATTATGTAAACTTTGCATCATTATGTCCAAGCATTTAATGTTAAGGAGAAGACCATGGCAGGCTGAAGTTTCTACTTCTGTAGGTAACTTTCTTTCCTGGGAATCTTGCCAGATTCTTTTACTTTGTGGTCTTAAATTTTTTTGGATATGGTTAGATAGTAATCTCCTTTTCCTAACTTTGTACACAGAAGGAGGTTTCATTCTACATACACTCTGAGGTGTTTCTTTAGCTTCTTTTATTCCATTTATGGGTTTTGCTTCTGTTCCATTTATTCTGGATTCATCTTTAGAAACATAAATTATCTTTTGCCTAAATTTCTATTCTCTGTCCTCCATAGCTATAATCTTCTCTTTAATTATTGTTACTCATTTGAGTTTCTTCTATCTTCTAGGGGACTTCTTCTTGTGCAGCACGGACGAGAAAGAAAGCATAATGTGTCAGGGAAATGCCAACTAAGGTACGCAGGTTCCAGATCATTCTGATCATTCCTTGCTTTGCTCACAAACTTGAACTGCAGTATAAGCCAGTATTTCTAAAGATGTGTTCCACACCAAACTAGTTCTGTGAGGCACTCCACGAAAAAGAAACAGCTTCCATATTCAAAAAGTTTGGGAAATCTTGCATATTATATCCTTCCCTTTTTTAGCGGTTCACAGCAAACATTAGCATTAAAACCTGTTGTATGGGATTAACAGATACACAAAACTATATATAAAATAGACAGACAACAAGGATTTACTGTATAGCACAGGGAACTATATTCAATATCTTGTAATAACCTACAATGGAAAAGAATTGGAAAAATATATATTTCTATATATAACTGAATCACTTTGCTGTCCACCAGAAGCTAGCACAATATTGTAAATCAACTACACTTCAATCAAAAACAAACAAAAAAAAAACTATTGTAAAGAAAAATGCTTACTCTCAACTTGGAATTTTCCACATTTTTTTAAATATATACTAACAGTTTATGGCAGTTATTAGAGTAAACTTTGGGAATTGCTGTTGTCTTCGATGGGAAGTCACTGAATGGCTTTTATCAGGTAACAGACATCATCAGATGTGCATTTATAAAGATTACACTGAATTTTGTGAGAATAAGATAGTAAGGGCAAAACTAGAGAAAGAAAAATCAAGTTAGCAGTTGTTTTCATAATCCAAAGTAGAAACCTAATTATGGAGATAAAGTCTGTGGATGTCCTTTACTGTCACTGGGGAACCTTAAAGAGGGGGTAAAAAACCCTGTCATTTGGGGCTTACAGGGAACAACAAAAAAGCCAGCTATGGATGCTTTTCCTCCGTCTGTGCCCAGATATTACATAAAGTCCATTTCCAGGAGAACTGTGACCATAAATTTAATCTTCAATTTTGCCTCTTCGAATTTCTTCCAGCAAAGAATTCCAGCACAATTCTAGTTGTTTTTCAATCCTTAAATTGGATAAAGGGCAATTTTGTCCTTTGTGTGTTCTTTTGCCATTTCCAACTACATTTTTTCCTGAATTGTTCTATCCATTTTTCTTTAAGAGAGTTATCTTATTTTTGTTCTTGAAGAGTTCACTGCTTTCTTTAAAGGCAGAGCACTGTCTGTGGCTAAATAGCCCAGGTCACAGAGATGACTAGATCCATTTTATTTTTCTAGTCAGCTCTGCCAACTCTTTTCAATATTACTCTGGCTCCAGTTGATTTATTTTTACTTTCGAAACTAAAAACCTGAAAGTTTTTCTACATAAAAATGCTCTTCTTGCCACTCTTTTCCAGCTGGGCTTTCAGGAAAATAATCAATGCATACATCCTAAAAAGGGGTTACAAAGAACTATTAATTATTCCTGCCATATTGATTCCATTTCATTACTTTTTATGGACTCCAATTCCATTTTACCCATAACTTTATAATAGTAAATAAATTCCTTAATACTTATACTACGAACAAAGAGTAAAGGAATTGAGTAATTTTACCTAAATAAGCCTATCATTATAACATGCTGATATTAGGAAATTTGCCGGTGGTCCTGAATGTCCTAACCAGAATTTAGGACAGTATTTAGACTAGAAGATCCTTTTTTTTTTTTTTTTTTTTTTTTTTTTTTTTGCGGTACGCGGGCCTCTCACTGTTGCGGCCTCTCCCGTTGCGGAGCACAGGCTCGGGATGCGCAGGCTCAGCAGCCATGGCTCACGGGCCCAGCCGCTCTGTGGCATGTGGTATCTTCCCGGACCTGGGCACAAACCCGTGTCTCCTGTGTCGGCAGGCGGACTCTCAACCACTGCGCCACCAGGGAAGCCCTAGAAAATCCATTTTTTAAAAAAAATTGGAATTTCTTTTATTCTGACCTGGCTTTGCAGAACAAAAAAAAAAGGGATCCAGTCTAACCTCCCAAAGAATATCATAAGCTGTGAAATCTATGACTAGCAGTCACTCACTCTCCAGTGGTCTTCCCTATTATTTGTCAGGCCTAACTGCTCTTCCTTAAAAGAGTTGTAATCACCCCCTGCTCTATCCCACCCCTGCCATCATTGCAACTGTCAAGAGGAATGTTTACTAATCACCCACCCTTTTAAAGGTTCTTTTCTTGGCCCTTTGGATAAGATAAATATTAGGTTTAACATTTAAAAGCCATGGGACTTTGATGAGTTTCTCTTCCTAGTTGTATATTTTCCTGTGTTTTAAATGGAGAGGATTCTACCACTTCCACAACCTGTGCTGGGGGGTAGAGGTTCTTTTGCATTGGGTCGTCAGGGGAAAGCCCTCTTTGAAAAGATGGCATTTGTACCAAGAACTGAAGGAGGTGAGAGGGTAAGCTGGGCAGCTATCTGGAGGAGAGGCACTCTGGACAGAAGGAACAGAAAGTGCAAAGGCACTTTGAGGAACAGCAGGAAGACCAGTCAGGCAGGAGCAGAGTTTGTGCACGAAAGCATTGAGGGAGTGAGATCAGAGATGTATGGGGGACCACGCTGTGTAGGGTCTTGTAGGCACTGAAGGAATTTTACTCTGAATGAGATGGGAAGGGAGTCAAGCATTTTGATAAGAACAATTAGGATTCTTTCAGAAAACTAGAAACCACTCCAGATTTTAGCAGGAAGGGATGTATGCAGGGAAATCTGTGTTTACAAAATCATTGGCAGGACTGGAGTAATGAAGATCAGGGAAGCTTGCTGCCAACCAGTTCTTAGGTTCATGACTAACTTTTGGCGTCATTCAGAAGTTATGGGAATTGAAGGAACAGCTGGAAAAATAGCAGCATGGAAGCAGGTGATTCAAAGAAAAATCCCTGAGGCTCCTACAAAATCTCATGTCTTTCTCTACCATGCTAGAGGAAAAGTGCTATGGTTTCTGCTTCCATTCCACCTTCCAAATCTCTAGAGTAATTTTCTCCCATTGTTGACATTTGATCTAGAATTCCAGTGGCAGGAATTCTGGGAAATAAACTTTCTAGGCTCCCAGCTTCCAGGAAACAGGAGAGACTAGGAAAAGTAAGAATGGTTCTAATGAACCAATAGATAATTCAGTGCAAATAACATAATCAGACTTTTTTTTATTGGAGTATAGTTGATTTACAATGTAGTGTTAATGTCTGCCGTACAGCAAAGAGATTCAGTTAAATATATATATATATATATATATATATATATATTCTTTTCCATTATGGTTTATGAAGACAGTTCCCTGTGCTATACAGTAGGACCGTTTATCCACTCCATATATAATAGCTTACATCTGCTAACCCCAACTTCCCATTCCACAAGTCTGTTCTCCATGTCCGTGAGTCAATCAGACTTTTATTTTAAAAGCATCACTCTGGCTTCGGTGTTGAGAACAGTCTGGACGAATAAAAGAGTGGAAGCTGGGAGATCAGTTAGAAGATTGTTGTAATAATCCATGCAAGAGAAAATAGAGACTAGGACCAGGCTATTAACAGTGGAGGGATGAATGGTGATATCCTGGTAATTGAAGGTAAAACAACAGGATTTTCTGATATATTGGATATGAGCTAGACAGAAAATTAGAAATTAAGGATGACCACATGTTTGACCTGAAGATCTGGAAAGATAGTGTTTCCATGAACTGAGATCGGGAATGCAGCAGATGAACAGGTTGGAAGGAGAGAGGCAATCAGACACTGGAAATAGAACAGTGGTTTCTAAATTTGAGCCTGCGTGAGAATCACCCAGAGGCCTTGTTAAAACACAGATAGCAGTGCCTCACTTCAAAAGTTTCTAATATAGCTGCGAAGGTAAATGGGATTATTTCCTTAATTCCTCTTTCTGATACTTCGTTGTTAGTGTATAGAAATGCAACAGTTTTCTGTATATTAATTTTGTATCTGCAACCTTACCAGATTCACTGATGAGCTCTAGTAGTTTTCTGGTGGCGTCTTTAGGATTTAGTAGTCTGGAGTAGGGACTGAGAATTTTCTTTTCAAAAAAGTTCCCAGGTGATGCTGCTGCATCCCAAGAGCCACATTTTGAGAACCAGTGTTTTAAAGAATTGATGAGCATAAAAACTTCCTATAGACTTTTTTTTTAAGGTGTATGGAGAAAAAAAAATCTACCAAAAATTATTTTATCTTGCTTTTAATGAGATGGAAATATAACAATTGTGGTGTTGCCTTTGAATATCAGAAAGGTAACACCACTCATTAGTTTACCAGTCATCTAAATGTGGGCCTTTGTGCCTCAGACACATTACAAATGAGTAAATGACTCTACTATTGTTTACATTGAGAAAGAAGACTTGAATATTTGCATTTGTTTTGCTTCAGAAATTTATATTTTCTCCTGCAGCAAGAGTAAAGACTAAAAGATTAGAAAAACGGTTACAACATAGTTTTCAATAATGATAGCACTAGAGTTAGCTATACATTTTGCATTTTATATCATTGAATTTACACAAAATTTCTTTGGGGAAGATGTTAACATTCCCTCTTTAATGATGAAGAAATTAACTTTCAAAAAGGCTAAACAATGTGCCTGAGTTTATATAGCTGTTTAGCTTTAGACATTGAATTCATACATAGGTCAGGCTGATGTTCAAGTAATGGGCTCTTTCCATTGTTTCCCAAGCTTACCTGATGATACAATCATCTGCAGTGCTTTTTAAACATACAGAATTCTAAGCCCACCCTAAACCTAAAGAACCAAAATTTCCAAGGAAGGATTGAAGAAATCTGTGAAGTTAACAAGCACCCAGGTGACTCTTAGCATAGGCGGGTTTAGGAAACACTGCCATCCTTTTTCTCTAGGATGCCTAGGTCAAGTGAATACAGACGTGGAGGAGAGAAGATGCCGAAACTTCTAAATTTTATCTCATCCTTGGAGTATTAATTTTTAAAAGGTAATTAATAAGAGGTATAGTTTTTCCCTTCCAACAGCTTTTGCGTAATGCTAGGCATTTCTGTATACAAAATAATTAACTTTTCCAACTTTCTTTAAACTATTCATTTTTATTTTTTATCTGTTGCTCAGGAAATATAAATGCTATGATACCAGAACAGCACAGACCATAAATTCTATGGATGAATTTAAATTTTAAAAGAATATATTTGCTATTCAGGAAAGAAAAAAATCAGTGGAAGTCATCACATCTTTCATGAAGCTAATGGAATTTTTCAACAGCACTGAGCAAATATTGTACCAAAATTAGAATTCCTCAATGCTGGAAGACTGGACTGATCAAAGAAGTTCTTGGTCTACAGAGGAAAAATAAATTTCTCAATTCTAAATGTACTTCTTTCTTCTCTGTAAAAGGGAATTATGTTCAGACTAAAATGGATAAAATTAATATTGGTAAGCCCAAAAGAGGTGAAAAGAAATTCACAAAAAGATTTCCTGATATTCTAAATAAGTTAAAGTCACTTGTTTTAGGGGCTTCCCTGGTGGTGCAGTGGTTGAGAGTCCGCTTGCCGATGCAAGAGACACGGGTTTGTGCCCTGGTCCGCGAAGATCCCACGTGCCGCAGAGCAGCGGGGCCCGTGAGCCATGGCCGCGGAGCCTGCGCAAAAGTCACTTGTTTTACATTCCAGAGAGAGAAGGGGAAGCATGTACTGGTGGTGATACTTGTTGCTTAGAAAGATCCCGGAATATTTAAGACATATAAATATTATTTTAATTTTCAAATAAGGGAGTGAAAAATGGGAGAATGGACTATACAAAACATACAGCAGTGAGTTCGATGTCAAAACCTGAGCAAGATTCAATTATAAATCACAAAGGGATAGATTTTTTTTAAAAGATCATTAAATGGGTCACTAGGGTTCAAAATTGATTTTCTAAAGAACTATTTAAGTAAAAGTAACTTTTTTTTTCATTGTAGTAAAAACATAACATGAAATCTACCCTCTTAAATTTTTAAGTAAACAATACAGTATTGTTAATGATAGGCAATATTTTGATCTACAGATCTCTAGAATTTATTCAACTTGCATAATTGAAACTTTATACCTGTTGAACAACTCCCCATTTCCCTCTCCCTCAAGTCCCTGGCAATAACCATTCAACTTTCCGCTTTGATGTGTTTGACTATTTCAGATATCTTATATAAGTGAAATCATGCAGTATTTGTCCTTCTGTGACCAGCTTTTTATTTATCATAATGTCCTCCAGCTTCATCCATGTTACTGCATAATGCAAGGTTTTCTTCTTTTTTAAGGTTGAATTATATTCCGTTGTATTATATACCACATTTTCTTTACCCATTTAGTCATTTATAGGCATTCAAGTTGTTTCCTTATCTTGGTTAGCGTGAATAACGTTACAATATACTTGGGAAAAAAGATATCTCTTTGAGATATTGATTTCAATTCTTTTGGATAAATACCCAGAAGTGGGATTGCTAGATCATATGGTAATTCTATTTTAATTTTTTGAGAGACCTCTATACTGTTTTCCATAGTGGCTGCACCATTTTATGTTTCCACCAACAGTGCATAAGTCTTCCAGTTTCCTCCACACCATCACCAACACTTATGTTTTGTTTTGTATTTTGGATACTAACCATTCTGACAGGTATGAGGTGATATATCATTGTGCTTTTGATTTGCACTTCCCTGATGATCAGTGATCTTGAGCACATTTTTATTTATCTGTTGGCCATTTGTATGCCTTCTTTGGAGAAATATCTATTCAAGTCCTTGCCCATTTTCTAATTGAGTTAAAAGCAACTCTTTTTTAAATCTCACATATAGAATTAGTAACTTGTGGAATCATAAAAGTATAGTAAATGTAGCATATCGGAGTATGACCGAAGCTTTTGACAAATTCTCTTATTAATCTTTATGGAAAAGATGAAGAAATGTTCCCTGAATGAAGTGATAATTATGGTTATGTAACTTACAAAAAATATGCTAATAAGTCTAAAACAAACCAATCTTTTTATATATGATGTGGATGAAAATATAGATGACCTGTTCACCAAAACTGGAGAGGACCTGAAACTCAGAAGAACACTAATTGTATTGGTGCCAAAATCAACATCTAAAGAGAATCACATAGGTTGAAGTGAAGGACTGAAACTGAAAAGCAACAACACACACATAATATTTAAACATTATAAATATCAAGGTTTTGATTTTGAACATGAAATGTTTCTTTCAAAGAAGCTATGCGTGACCAAATATAATGAATTTAAAAGAGGGATTAGACTTTATACAGTCATGAACATTAGGGAAGAAATCTGATCCTGAGCTCACTGTAGGTCAGCAGAGAAGCTAATCAGAAGGAAAAACTATAAGTGAAGAGAGGAGAATGAGGACAAACCGGAACTTGCGTATGTTTCTTACCACCTGCAACTCAGTGACGTGGACGATCTGCCGAAAGAAGTGGGTGCCCTCCTCCGTGAAGCTGCAAGTTCACCTGGGCCGGAACTATGTGCAACTGAAGGAGGAGATTGCTCAGTGGGGGGATGGAGGAGTAGATGACGCCAGAGGGTGTCACAAAGTGAGTTCACAAATCCACCCCAAGGTGCGTGAGCTGCAGTGGCAGCCAACACCCTCAGGAACCTCAAAGCATAAAGGCTGCTGCTTCACTGTTCCTTCCACATATCACACAATTTCCCTAAAGGAGCCATGTTAGTTAAGGGAATTCTGAAAACTACAGTTCCAGCTTAGCTCATTTGAATGGCACAAACTCATCACAGTCTAACTCTTTTTTATTTAGAAGTTCTTTGTTATTTAGAGGTTTAATAAACCTCTTTTAACCTTATTTAACCTCTAAATAAATAGCAAACTTGTGCTTACACCTGACATGATGCAACTATCCCTCATACAACTGAAACACGCAAACTCTCGCAACAAAAAATGATACAGAAATGTCTCCTCATCCATTTTGGGGTGATGTCCTTTCTTCTTCTAGCTGAATGTCCCACTTGAATATCCTGTAAGTTAAATACTGAGATTATTAACACAATTTATGTTAAATGTTAGGGGGATGAGAGAAGGGAAGAAAATAATTGATTTATAAATAACCTGATATATTCATCTCAATACAAGGAAATAATACTCAAGAACTGTTTCTATACATCCTTCCCAATTATACTCCAACTATTAGAAATGGATCCTGTTTACATTATAAGTTGTAGTACTTATCTGAATTACAATTATTTGTATATGAATCTCCTTCCCCACAAGATTGTGAGTTTCTTTGTGACAGAAACTATAAATGGTCCATTGTTGTATTAGCACAATGTCTGACGTGTGTTCAGTATATATCTGACGAACCCTGCATTTCTACAATTTTTTGTTAATTTAGTGTAACATTATTACAGTATTTCTCAATGAATGAAACACTGCTGACATAGGGCTTTTAGGTCTCTGACGATCAGAAAAGACAGAAAAGATGGGCAGTAAAAGCCAGGGTATAGAAGTGTGAGGAGAGAAGCAACCAGCTTCCCGTGCTCCATGTTCTATGAGTTGAGGGGCCTATGGATCCAGCCAGCAGGAAAGCATCTGTTTTTAAAAGACAACGGAGTACAAGTGAAAAAACCCAAAATGCTAGGAATCAGAATACTCTTTTGCGGCTCAGCTCCCAGTTTAATTCACTGAATGACCTTGAAAATTTTACTTAGCCCCTCTAGTCTTCAGGTCCATCTGGATAATGAGAACTTGAGGCACAGAATCTCTCAGATCTTTTCCAACTTTAATTCTATTATATATACAAAGGTCTTTTTTTTTTTTTTTTTTACTTTCCTATTCTGAAATTTTTTGCTGTTAAAACTCTCCTTCAAATTAGACCAAAACACTCAGGCCCTGACCACCAAAAGTCACTAATCCTTGCTTGGGTTAGAATGAATGCTTTGATTAGAATATCAGATCCTCTACCTGTCAGTTTGGAAGTAAGAAGATAGAGTAAGCTTCAAATTATGGGTTAAAGTAGAATGACTGAACTGAATCTACATAGATCCCAATATATCCCATCCCAAGTTTGGATAGACAGGGTTTCACAATACATGTAAGAACTATGAAGGTCTAGGGACCGGTTGCATCAAGCAGACCCTAGGAGATCAGGAAGCATCTTAAAGCCATAAAGAGGAAAGCAGATCCTGGAAGAGCCACCAACGTGGAGTCCCTATCAGGTATCTGGTTCTATTCTGAGCTTTACAGGGTTCACATCCCATAATCTTCCCAACATCTCAATTAAGTTGGAATTGTGATTCCTTTGGTAAAGGAGGAAATAAAAGTTAAATAACTTGCTCAGTACAGGGACAACCATTTTTACCAATCACTGACAAAGAAGCAAATACTTTTTCAATTGATTTAAAATTCATTGGAATGAAGATAAAAATAACAAGTCTTGAGAGAAAATCCCTAGATACCTCTTTCTCCCAGCTCACTCCTAACAAGAGGCTCCCTAAGATGAGATTTTCTTCTCTTGGTCACTAGATTGTCTCCTGAGGTATTTGACAACATAGCAATTTGGTTTTAGCTTTAAAGGCTTTGTTTAAAATGAAAGATGTGGTTGTCAGTTCGCATAATTTTTAGTGATAAATAGATTATTTTTCCTGAGGATGGGGTGATGGCTAACCCTTGTCTATCTGGTCTCAAATTTTTGAGGGCTTCAGTGATCCAACCCACCCTTAGACACCAGTCATTTTTGACATGATTAGACTTCAGGCCCTTTGCTGCTTGGCCATTACCATGAAGTACAGGTATCTGCATGTGTGTGTACATACATGTGTGTGCATGTACATGAAATACAAGCATGACTGTGGAATCACATTCATTTAGAAATTAAAGTTTACTTAAATTTTTATCCATACTCTATGGATCTCTGCCTCTGTACAAATGTCCATTCATTTAGAAAGGAAAGAATCTACTCTAACTGCACCTCTGGAACTAGAGAGTATTTCATTTGACTGACACGAAGCATCTTTAAAAACATAATGTAGGTTTACATCAAAGTTACATTCAACTTATAAACACTTTTCGCTTTTGAGTTTTTAGTATCCCATCCATTGTAAAACAGAATAATACCTAGACAGGTAATAAAAAATATACAATGGATGAAAAGGACAAAGCATGTTTTCAACAGAGAAAGTAGGCTATGAAGCTGTTAAGACAAGAAAATAACCTAAACAGAAGACAAGAAAGGGCATAAGAGAAATAATAAAGAAATAGAAGGAAAGCCTTCAAAAGTATTAATCAGATAAGGATACCATGATGGAATAGAAAAAAAAAAAGTATAAAACCAAAAGTTAGTCCAGAATGAAGTCTTCCACAAGGAAAAAAGGAGCTTAAGGACCTTCCAGGACTCTGAAGCCCTGACCCTGTCAAATGGCTGGAGGGATGGAACATACGCCAGATGCCTGCACTCTGAAACTTTCTGATGAGAGTAGCAATGTAAAGTATCACACATTTCAAATCACCAGCGTTATAAACTTCTGCCTCATGAGAGCTATTCACAAATATGTCCTCTAACAGGAAAAGCTCACCATGAATCTTTCTTGCAGGCAGTGCACATTTTAATGAATGCTAACATGTTTGCAAACATAATGAAAATAGTATTTCCCACAGAGCAGTGTGAGATTATTTGAATAAAATATCTGCCTTTGGACATAAGGCTCTGCCGATGATCGCAGTAGGATCTGTGCTTTATTGGTGGATTAGAAGCCACAGTGCGGTACGGACATGTGCTTTATGAGGACTGGCTGTGGAAACCTCTCACCTGCTGACATCTGCCCAGATTGCCACTGGTTTTAAATCTCTGCCTCTGAAGTTTAGGAGCTAAAACTTTGGCACTGCTAAAGAGCCATGTCTCTAAATGAAAAAGTCTCAGGAGGAGATGAAATTCAATACCAGAATTTCAAATATTTTATCATTGTAGAACAGAAACTGACACAAGAAAAGGAATACAATGGAAATGGCTGGCTCACAGGACCCTAACAAAGTGAAAAAAGGTGGCATTTCAATGATAATGCAAGTACTACACCCTTGGGAAGGAGGAACACCTGTCTCCTAGCCATTTGCTTTGATGGGAAGATATCTTCTTCATTTGGGGGGAGCAGGTTCTAGATTCGATGGCTCTAATTCTGTAGGAGAATTAGAGTGTGTTTGCTAAAGGAACATAGAAGTCTAGGGGTATTTGTTTCTGCTAAAAACTGCTTCGGACTGCAGTCCACACCCCATTGGCCAGCACTGGGTCACACAGCCACACCTAATGTGCAAAACAGGCTGCAAAGCGTTGTCCAGGATGTGCTTAGAGAGCTTTTCGAACCCACTACACAGTGCTTGCTACACCCAATTAATTTGAAACAGATTCTTTGTATGTGTCAGGAGAACTTGAACTATCTATAATACATGCAAATTAGTAACAAATAACAGTAATAATTCTGATGATAGATATCAGATTTTGAATACTTTCAACTAATCCTTTGATTCTCCAAAATTAGAATAAATTGAAGCATAGTGACAATGTACAATGCAATATACTCATTCAGGCCCAAAACCATGCCCATGTTGTTATCCACCATGTCCTAACAACACCTCATCTGGTAAATGTATGCGCTCAAGAAATAGTTCTTGTATAAATACAAGAAAACTCTCCTTTAGACTCAAAATCAGAGGGCCGTGCTCTCGTTACTAGAGGTCAAGAAAGTTTTTTTCTGGGAAACCAGGGGCTACTTCTTTGGCTTGAGGGAAGCATAAATCTGGCTTCCATATCTTCAACCTGTCATGGGCCCCTAGGCTTCCTAGAAACAAACAAAGCCTAGTCTAATGAGCTGAGTCCAGTAGTCTTCAACCATCATCTTAAGCAAGGACAGGTAGCTGGAGCATGGGCTCTGGAGCCAGACTTCAGAATGTGAATCTGACTTTATCAATTTCTGTCATGTGACCTGAGGCACTATGGTTAACTTCACTCTGGTTCAATCTCTCCATCTGTAAATTTGGGATAATAGGACCCTCTGCACATTATTTCTGGAAGTACTAAAATAATGAATTCATAGATGTAAAAGCATTTACAAGAAACCCTATCCAATAGTAAGCATTCAGTAAATCCTCACCATAAATGATGGCATGGACATGTCTTTGCAGAGGCTGAAGCTGAATCATAGGCAGGGTTGCCCCATCTGCAGTTTCCAATATTGACAAATATCTTTGTCAGATTTTCATGTTTTCAGAATTATGGTCTTGCATTTAAGGTGAACATCCCTCTTTACCCATTTGATATCCACAGTTGTAGGAATAAAAACTAAACTTTAGAGAGCATTTACTATTTTCCACACAATTTTATATGCATTTCCTTATCGGTATTTAGGGAAGTTTAAATATTTGCTACAAGCATCACAGTAAATATGAAAGCTTTAACTGGAAGGTAGAGAATCTCATACTAGAGTCTGTGCATTTCTCAAGGGTTGGGCATCGTGATTTTCTACAGGTCCTTGGAACTGACAGATACAGCACATTATCCTCTGCGTCCTCCACAGCACCACCCAATGCACACATGCATACAGTAGGGTCTCCCTAAATATCTGTAGAATAGATGGATACATGGGTGGGTGAGTGGATGGGCAGTAACTTGATATATGAACGATGGCATGACATTCACCCTCCCTAATTCAGATACCAATACATTTCATCACAATAAATTCAATTTAAAAACCTCTGAGTGCCTTATACTGTGATCAACTCAGGAGCACAAACAGAGTGAGTAGCATTAACAAGGAGGAAGCCATTCTAAAACGATTTGGAATGTTTTCACTTTCTTGGACTCCCTGATGGTGAAGCAGGCACTTGATTGCTTAGCACACCTATCTGCTGAATATTCACACTGATGGAGGGGGTGGTGATGCAGAAAATACGTAATATCAGATAATCCAAAAGTCATTTACATTTGGCTCAGGAATGCTTTGCATAATAATTTTGCAGCTGATTGATCCTCTTGGGTTTGTTTGTGCTGATATTAAGGCAGTTTTCATTCTGAGAAAATACTGACAGGAAATAGTGGGGTATATGGCTAAACATAAGCAGAAGAAAATCATTCATTTATTTATTCATTCATTTATCAGATCTGAATGAATGTTTAGTTATGCCAGGCACTGTGTTAGGTTCTAAGAATAAAAAGAGAAGTGAGGTATTTATAGGAGGGACATAAATAAATATAAATAAGAGCTAGCCATATGTCATTTTAGTCCTCTGAATACATATGTTATTGTGCTCCAGATTCATCTTTCTCTATACAAATATATTTATCCTATCTGAAACAAAAGTTAGCTTAGATATAGATATTCTAAAACTCAGGTTATAGTATTTATTCTCATGAGGAATTAATAATAGCAGACACATATAATACTACTACATTCTAGGACTGTTCTAAGTGCTTTACATATACTAACTAATTTAGCTTGACAAAAATACCTACAAAAGGTAATATTTCTATCACCCCCATTTTACAGATGAACAAACTGAGGCTCAGAAGATAACACCTAAGGCAATAAAGTTTATAAGTGACAGATCTGGGATTTGAATCTAGGCAGCCTGGCTCTAGAACCTGCATTCTTAATCACCATACTCTATTGCCCTCTTCAATCAAAATGCCAAATGGAATAAGACCTAAAGAATATCAATGATCCTTGTAGAAAAAAATTAAATTAACTCCCGATCTGCACCCTTATAAAAATTAAATTTCATTCATTAGAAAACTTCAAACATTATGAATGTCAAAAGATATAAATAGATTTCAAAGAAAAATAACAACTTGCCAAAAGAAGATATTTGCAAAATATGTTACAGTGAAATAATACTTACATAATAGGAAAGTGAGGAAATGGTACAAAGAATTCACAGAAGAAATTCAAAGCATTACTAAACCTTTAAAATGATGTTCAAACTAACTAGTTATCAAGAAATGGCAAATGAAAAAAAAATTGGCAAAAATCTAAAAGCTCAACCCCACCATGCATTGACCTGGATGTGGAGAAATAGGAACATTCATTCACTGATGTTCAAAGTAGAAACGGGTGGTATGCTTTGGAGAGCAATTTGGCAGGATCTAGTAAGTGTACACCCTGTTAACTCCTCATTTCCTTTAACCTTGAGAGGAAATCTCACCTGAGAGAAACTCTTGAAAGAACACATATGCAAAGATATTCACTGCAGCATCGTTTGTAATTATGAAAAATTGTAAAGAACTTTAATACACAGCACTAGGGAAAGGAATAAATAAAAGGAGATATTGTCCCAACATGGGATACTAACACAGTAATAAAGTAATGAACTTGTGCTATATCCATTTATTTCAACATCTAGACGCTCCCTGGTGGTCTAAGAGTTAGGAGTTGGCGTGCTCAACATCTATATATTTCAAGACTACAATGCAATACAAGACTACAATGGAAAAAATGCAAAAAGTTTAATACTGCACATGCACATTTGGAAAAGCAGAAAAAACAGTATACATGGATACAAATATATTTTTGGAAAAATATTAAGCAAGAACTGGAAGGACATATACTAAATTCATGAAAATCATTGAGACTGGATACAGGCCCAGATGAACATAATTGAAAGATCAAAGGAAACGTCAACTTTGTCTTAGTTTTTCCAGAGAAAGCCTCACACCAATCAAAAAAAGAATTTTAAATAATCAGTCTGGAGTGGCAGAAATCTGGTGATTTTAATATTAACCTGTATACTTTGTATGTTATATATTGTTGGAAGACAAAGAATGAAGACAAGGACATCCTCTTGGGTGATGATGTTTTTTATTTAAATTTGAAATGTGAACTAATCAACTACTACCTGGCATGTATTACCTTCTGCTTTTGATTATAACTGTTTGTATGCGTGCCTTACTTCTTGTATTGACCAAGCTCTTTTTTTTTTTTTTTTTTTTTGGTACGCAGGCCTCTCACTGTTGTGGCCTCTCCCCTTGCAGAGCACAGGGTCCGGACGCGCAGGCTCAGTGGCCATGGCTCACGGGCCCAGCCACTCCGCGGCATGTGGGATCTGCCCGGAACGGGGCAAGAACCCATGTCTCTTGCATTGGCGGGCGGACTCTCAACCACTGCGCCACCAGGGAAGCCCTGACCAAGCTCTTTAAAGGTAGTATTTAGATTGGTGTCAGCTTTGAAGTTCCTGTAATTCACACACATGCACACGCACATACACACATGTACACACATATACACACATCTGCACATATACACATCTGTACATATATACATACATGTACATGCACACACATACACACACCCATTCCCACACATGCCCTTTACTCCTACATTTACACAAAACCAAACAGTCCCTCCCAGTTTACTGAAAGTACTGTACTTTCAATAAACATTTATGGAATGAATAAAGAGTTTGGATAAACTACTCTTTCTTTGGACAACTTGACTTGGAAATTTGTTCTGCTACAGCAAAGCCAATTTTGGTAGAAATGGAGTAACAGGTGGCTAACCAATCCTGTCTCACTTAGTTGAATCATCTATTCAGAGGTTTTAAGGTGCTTTTAGCAGTCGTTATTTTTTCAAATAGCATCTTACTTTGAAGCATAAACAAATAAAACATAATAGGAGAGCTTCTCTGGTTGAACCAGGAAAGCACTTCCATACCATTCCCAAACACATGCATCCCACAGTCCTGGGAAAAGTTCCAGAAAACCCTTATGATGCAACAAAGCACCGTGTAAAACACTGCTGTATTTACAGTGAAATAGCATCGTGTTCCAAGGCACTGTTAGCAAATGGCTGGTGTAAGGACTGTTGATATTTTCCTGTGTCTTTTGCTGCTCTGTGCATTAACTTGGCCTTCCTTTCAGCCCCACCCTATCTCTCCTTTGAAACCATTGTCTCCTTGACATGAAAAATGTACTTCAGACAGCCTAATGGCTAATTACATCAAAGGGAAGAAAGTCCAAACCTCAAACAAGGAATGATTAACAGCATCAGCTTTAACGGAAGCTATCACACCCTCGAAACGACTCCTCTTCTTTAATAAAAATGTTTCCAGTAATTTATTTTCTGACCAAGTTTGTGTTCTCTGCCCAGGAGTGACTCCTGTTTTGTTCACTCCAGGCTTGTACCCTATCTAGGGCTGGCCCTGACCATGGGCAAAGCAGGCAGCCACCTACATAATATGATTTACACAAATACAGCACATTGAGGGAATAGATACCAGGCCACATGGGAGAGGAAATCCTGCCTCCTCAGTACTGTTTTCCAGCGTGTGTTACACAACATCTTAGTGGGTTTGCATGAAATGCAAAAACCGATGACCAGGGAGGTCATTCTATGATCAAATAATGGTGAGAAATGCTGGATTAAGCAAAAGTAACAGGTTTAATTATCAACAGAGATTTTAATACTCTGTTTTCTTAAAACAGGTACCAGGAAAGATTATATACACGTCTTTTCCTTCTAAAAGTTCCTTGAAAGTAAAAACTATGTCTGTGATTGTCAACACTATATCCCCAACACTCAGCATGGTGCCTATAATATAACAGACACTCAGTAATGTTTCTGAGTAAATTAGTAAATCACTAGCCACCACTGTTGTGAGTAATATTTTACACCTATGCAATGACCTGAGTGCCTTCATAAGCTGTATCTCAATGTTGCCTCAAAAGAATCCCAAGAGCTTCCCTGGTGGGGCAGTTGTTGAGAGTCTGCCGGCCGATGCAGGGGACACGGGTTCATGCCCTGGTCCGGAAAGATCCCACATGCTGCGGAGTGGCTGGGTCCGTAAGCCATGGCCGCTGAGCCTGCGCGTCTGGAGCATGTGCTCCACAACAGGAGAGGCCACAACAGTGAGAGGCCCACGTACCACTAAAAAAAAAAAAAAAAAAATCCCAAAGAGATGCAAGACAAGAATAAAAATCTACATCTCACACATTAGGAAGATGGGGTCAAAGAAGTATGAAAGAAGAGAAAAAGGAACAAAACTACAATTTTTGTGGACCTACTCTGCTTCTCTACTACTACTATGTGAATCTACTATGTGGCAGCTACATGCCAAGTTCTTGATATACGTACTCTCTTTTTATCCTCACAACAGTCCTGTAAAGTGCCTATTACAGAGGAGGAAACTCAGGATTCTAAGGTCAAATAATTCACCCAAAGATACACAGGGAGGCAATGGGAGCACTAAGGACAGTACCTGTGTCTTCTGATCCTTGGCCTAGTTTAATTGGACTATTCCTTACTAAATGGACATCGTGAAATGAGTATTGGGAGTAAAGAAACAAAACAATCTTTGGCATGAAACAATCTTGTCTAAAATATCACACATCTAAATTTAACCTTAAAACAACCTTGTAAGGTGCCTACTTTTTATATGTTCTTTATACAGATGAGGAAACCAAAGCAGAGAGGGGTTAATTAATTTGGCCTGGATGACACAGGTAGTAAGTGTTGGGGCCAGGGAAAGAATCATGCTACTCTCTTTCACATTAAATTTAATTAACGCTTAATTTCAATGGGCTTTGATATATATCATGTAATTTTTCCTAACATCAGCCCTGTGAGGTTAGGCAAGTAGGTATTATTATCCCCACTTTAAAGAGGAAGAATTTAAGGGTGCATCCAAGCCACGATCACACAGCTAATAGTGAGAAGAACCAGAGCAGACTCAAGTCTCCAGACTCTTAGCTTATTGCTTTTTCTATTTCACATTCTTGTTCCCACAGAACAGACTATTGGACAATACTCTTATGACTGAGGCCACACACACTGTCCCAGGTCTCTCTACACAGGGCAAGAGTCAGACAAACCTCACTGTGTGATCTTGGAAACATTACTCAGTGCGCTAGCACAATCTCCCCTCTTCTCCTGCCCCAAAAGGCAATCCCTTTGGGGGAAATCTGTCAAGTATGGTGTTGAGAAAGCAAGGAAACCCAGCATTTGGGGAAGGAGTGTGTGGTCAGCTACATCAATTGCTGTTAAGAAGTCAGTAGACAAATTTTGAAAAATGTTCATATCAACATATAATGAACACCTACCAATCTTGTTCACTCCACCCCCCTGCCACCCATGTATGCTGCAAAAGCAAGTATCTGGCATTGTTTTCCAGAATCCTTGGCAAGAGCCTTAGAAAAGAGGAAAAATATTCACAACCACTGTCTGACAACCCTGAACTCCTAATCTTTTTTTGTACGCGGGCTTTTTTCACTGCCGTGGCTTCTTTCGCCGCAGAGCACAGGCCCTTGGACACGCAGTCTCAGCGGCCATGTCCCACGGGGCCAGCCGCTCCACGGCATGTGGGATCTTCTCGGACCGGGGCCCGAACCCGTGTTTCCTCCATCGGCAGGCGGACTTTCAACCACTGCGCCACCAGGGAAGCCCAAGCACTTACTCTTGTTCCTTCCTTTTGGAGCTAGCCTCACTGCTAGAAATGTCGTCCTAATAAAGTCAGCACGTATCTTTTCTTCTTTCATAGAAGACTAAGATTGCCCATCAATTTGGATCTAAATCCTGGAGCGTTGCATGCTGATCACGTGAGATAGCATGGGTGAAATCATGAAACATGGTGCCCAGCATACAGCAAATGCTTAATAAATGTTAGCTGAATAAGAGTCTTTTAACAGTTTGGATAGCCAAGAGTCTAACTTTTTCTTTTGTCAAAATATTTTTGTGTGTCCAGAAAAGGTTATGAATAACCTCAAGAGCCGTGTGTGTGAGCGCGCGCGGGACACATTTATACCATTTATGACAATTGGCAACGCGGAACGGTTACTGACTTGGAGGATTGAGTTATGAATGACATAGCACAGAGGAAACGTGAAAGAACACAGTTTTAAATGCAAGGTCTGAGTGCTGATTGACATACTTTGTACGATAGTAAAATCTGGCAGGTGCATTAACTTGCATTCCTCTGATCTGTACACATCCACACTTGTCTTCTTAGGGTACTTGGTAATAAGCTTCTTTAAAGATCCCTGAGTAAGCACTGAAGATACTATCTAGAATATGTAACGCTCAGTCTTTTTAGAATGGCTTTTTCCTGCTCCTTTCGTTTTCTTAAGAAAATGTCAGTTTAATCATTTCCTAATGCTTTGATAATGTGTTTCCTTTACATAGCTGTAGAACACTCACTTCACTGTTTTAAAAGCATAAATGTAGCGGTAAAAGTGCCAGGTAAATGAGATTACTTTTTTCTAATGAAATAACCAAAGAGGAGTTTAAAGTTTGCTAAACTTACATGGTATTTTCAGAGCAATTAATAAAGTCCTAGCCCTCCAGTGTGTCTCTAATTTGATAGATTAACATTTCAATATCATGCCTTACTGGAACATAATCAATTATTGGAAAATAGGGAATTCATTTATCTGAGGTGATCTGTCATCTATTAGGAGGGTCTGCCTCCAGCTGAGTGGGGACTTCAGCAACATGGGACACTAGAAGGAGGACATGGGACCAGATACCAAATAGGATGGGAAGCTATTGGGTTAGCCAAAATTTTCATTCATTTTTTTCAGTAAGATGGCTCTAGTAGCACTTAGCTGTCTTTAACGTCATTCAGAACAATTTTATTAGATTGTATGTGATAGCTGTCATATCAGCATGCATTTAAAAAAAGACATCAGGGCTTCCCTGGTGGCACAGTGGTTGGGAGCCCGCCTGCCGATGCAGGGGACACGGGTTCGTGCCCCGATCCAGGAAGATCCCACATGTCGTGGAGCAGCTGGGCCCATGAGCCATGGCCGCTGAGCCTGCGTGTCTGGAGCCTGTGCTCCGCAACGGGAGAGGCCACAACAGTGAGAGGCCCATGTACCGCAAAAAAAAAAAAAAAAAAAGACATCAAAATTGGTGCATTTTTGTGAAGTCATTTTAATAATGAAGATGGAAGAAAAAAAAGCCACATTTTCGGCCTATTATGCTTTACTATATCAAGAAAGGTAAAAATGCAACTGAAATGCAAAAAAAGATTTGTGCAGTGTATGGAGAAGGTGCTGTGACCGATCGAACGTGTCAAAAGTGGTTTGCGAAGTTTCATGCTGGAGATTTCTCGCTGGACGATGCTCCATGGTCGGGTAGACCAGTTGAAGTTGATAATGATCAAATCGAGACATTAATTGAGAACAATCAACTTTATACCATGTGGAAGATAGCCGACATACTCAAAATATCCAAATGCAGCGTTGAAAATCATTTGCACCAGCTTGGCTATGTTCATCACTTTGATGTTTGGGCTCCATCTAAGTTAAGGGAAGAAAACCTTCTTGACCGTATTTCCGCATGTGATCCTCCACTTAAAAGTAATGAAAATGTTCCGTTTTTAAAACAAATTGTGACAGGTGGTGAAAAGTGGACATTATACAATAATGTGGAATGGAAGAGATCATGGGGCAAGTGAAATGAACCACCACCAACCACACCAAAGGCCGGTCTTCATCCAAAGAAGGTGATGTTGTATATATGGTGGGATTGGAAGGGAGTCCTCTCTTATGAGCTCCTTCTGGAAAACCAAATGATTAATTACAAAAAGTACTGCTCCCAATTAGACCAACTGAAAGCGGCACTTGACGAAAATTGTCCCGAATTAGTCAACAGAAAACACAAAATCTTCCATCAGGATAATGCAAGACCACATATTTCTTTGATCACCAGGCAAAAACAGTTTCAGCTTGGCTGGGAAGTTCTGATTCATCTGCTGTATTCACCAGACATTACAAGTTCAGATTTCCATTTATTTTTGTCTTTACAAAATTCTCTTAATGGAAAAAATGTCAATTCCCTGGAAGACTGTAAAAGGCACCTGGAACAGTTCTTTGCTCAAAAAAATAAAAAGTTTTGGGAAGATGGAATTATGAAGTTACCTGGAAAATGGCTGAAGGTAGTGGAACAAAACAGTGAATATGCTGTTCAATAAAGTTCTTTGTGAAAATGAAAAAAGTGTCTTTTATTTTTACTTAAAAACCAAAGGCACTTTTTGACCAACCCAATATCAACCCAGTATTATCCCAAAACTGATGTGGGACTGACCTCTGCAGGGGTAGCAGGACTTCAGCAAACTCAGTGTGTGGAAGGGTACCAGTATAAAACATCTATCCACTAAGTGATGAACAAATGTAAGAGGCCAGGTGGCAGAAAACCTCACAACTGAGAGGTGACCGTGTCTCTGCTCAATCTGTCCATGAGCATCTATCCCAATGGGGACCCAAGTTCTCGCCTTGGAGACAGAAGCCCAGTCAGTCCCCTGCAGGCTAGAACAACATAGCAGGATTGGGGGCAGGAGTAGAGAGGTAGAGAAAAAAGGGGAAGTTGCTTATGTAAAGCTCAGTATGGTGGGCAGAGCATGGCAGCAGAAGCCCAGAAGATCAGCATGAAAGATGATGGGGTCATGGTCCAGATCTTGTTCAAGAGAGAGAGAAGATCTGGCAAGGGTTAGGAAAAGTGACAATTTCTTGGTCAAGCAAGTTGAGGTTCAGGGTAGGGCCACGAAAATTTACCAATTCTAAACCTTACTTGTCACTTGTGTTGAAAGCCACTGCTGGGGTCAGGGGTAACTCAAAAGTTACCCCAACACTTTAGATTTAGAGACAGTGTCAGTGAAACTTATTCTAGCCTCCAACAAATACTGGGCCAGAATGTTAAAATGTTCCCAGTGCTGGTTGGATTAAGCTTTGGAACGGGACAGAGGGCAAATCCTGCCGTGGAAAGTGGACAGGAATGGGGGAAGACAGGCACTCATGTTCTCCTATATTTTTATGTGAACCCCAGAAATCCCCTAGAAAAGCAATCCCCAACCTTTTTGGCACCAAGGACCGGTTTCGTGGAAGACAATTTTTCCATGGGACGGTGGGGTGTGTGGATGGTTCAGGTGGTAATGTGAGGGATGGGGAGGGATGGGAGCGATGGGGAGCGATGGGGGAGCGAGGGGGAGTGACGGGGAGCGATGGGGAGGGATGGGGAGCAGGGCGAGCAATGGGGAGCAGCAAATGAAACTTTGGTCACTCGCTCACCGCTCACCTCTTGCTGTGCGGCCCGGTTCCTAACAGGCCACAAACTGGTACTGGTCCACGGCCCGGGGATTAGGGACCCCTGCCCTAGAAGAACATCTTTGCCACTAAGATAACAGTGAGATAGAGAAAGCTGAATTAACACAGGGTCTTCCATATTGTTGAATGCTTAACCATATTAAAATAGTTAAGCCATAATACTTTGTAATACTTTTGTAATACTTTGAGGTATTCAGTTTCTTGCAGTAACTGGATCTCCAAGGAAAGCTCATTTTAATGTCTTTCTTGCAAGTAATGGTAACTAACGATACAGGTAAAACAGTCTCTCGTAGGAGTGTGGCCACTTATTCTGGGTCTGAATTTCAGAAAAGCACAATGGAAACCTTTGCTCTTCAAATTGGCCTTTGGAATGCTCATGCATCCAGATTTCATCAAGGAACCCCTCAGGACTCCCTATTGATAAAAGATACTATAATCACAACAAAGGTTTTCTACCCACCAGCAGCCCCCAAATTTAAACAGTCAATTAAATCTTAACTTTCACGTAATTACCTCTCTCTCTATCAAGAATGAAAGACTGGATACCCAATACTTACATATCATATAGATGGCCATCTCCTAGAGAATGTTGTTTTTTTTACCTTCTGTCTTGATTGGTTTTCTAAAAGTATCTCTTCTGAAAGATGTGCTCTGAGAGCCCGAGTTGCTGCCGCTACTGCTGTTCCCAGCATCCGGCCTGGGTGTGGGAGGCAGCGGGCCGGAGGGGCACGGGAAAATGAAGGGCACTCGCTGTGATCAGCACTGGAGACCGGTCGCTCGGCCACCAGGATTCCTGAACTCTGCTCTGAAGGGCTGTTGTGAAGCCTGTGAATGCGGCACCCTGTGAGCAAGTGAAGCTAGACTACACACAAATGAAAAAAAAGAAGTCCACAGGAATAAAAGAGAACATGAAGACTTATAAATCTCACCATTCTGAATATTATTGGCCCTTGAGGTGGAGTAGACTACAGAAAACTCCAGCTTGGTTAAGGAATAAACCTCCGTGTGGCTGACAGGGTCTTGGTGCTCCGGTTGGGTGTCAGGCCTGTGCCTCTGAGGTGGGAGAGTCGAGTTCAGGACATTGGTCCACCAGAGACCTCCCAGCTCCACATAATATCAAACGGCAAAAGGGCTCCCAGAGATCTCCATCTCAACGCTAAGACCCAGCTCCACTCAATGACCAGCAAGCTACAGTGCTGGACACCCTATGCCAAACCACTAGCAAGACAGAAACACAATGTTACCCATTAGCAGAGAGGCTGCCGAAAATCATAATAAGGTCACAGACACTACAAAACACACCACTGGACGTGGTCCTTCCCACCAGAAAGACAAGATACAGCCTCATCCACCAGACCACAGGCACCAGACCCCTCCACCGGGAAGCCTACATGACCCACTGAACCAACATTACCCACTGAGGGCAGACACCAAAAACATCAGGAACTACGAACCTGCAGCCTTTGAAATGGAGACACCAAACACAGTAAGTTAAGCAAAATGAGAAAACAGAGAAATACACAACAGATGAAGGAGCAAGGTAAAAACCCACCATACCAAACAAATGAGGAGGAAATAGGCAGTCTACTTGAAAGAGAATTCGGAGTAATGATAGTAAAGATGATCCAAAATCTTGGAAATAGAATGGAAAAAATACAAGAAATGTTTAACAATGACCTCAAAGAACTAAAGAGCAAACAAACAATGATGAAAAACACAATATATGAAATTTAAAATTCTCTACAAGGGATCAACAGCAAAATGACTGAGGCAGAAGAACGATAAGTGACCTGGAAGATAAAATAGTGGAAGTAACTACTGCAGAGCAGAATAAAGAAAAAAGAATGAAAATAATTGAGGACATTTTCAGAGACCTCTGGGACAACATTAAACACACCAACATTCGAATTATAGGGGTCCCAGAAGAAGAAGAGAAAAAGAAAGGGAATGAGAAATATTTGAAGAGAGTATAGTTAACAACTTCCCTAATATGGGAAAGGAAATAGTCAAACAAGTCCAGGAACCACAGAGAGTCCCATACAGGACAAATACAAGGAGAAACATGCCAAGACACATATTAATCAAACTATCAAAAATTAAATACAAAGAACAAATATTAAAAGCAGCAAGGGAAAAACAACAAATAACATACAAGGGAATCCCCATAAGCTTAACAGCTGCTCTTTCAGCAGAAACTCTGCAAGCCAGAAGGGAGTGGCAGGACATATTTAAAGTGATGAAAGGGAAAAAAATCTACAACCAAAATTACTCTACCCAGCAAGGATCTCATTGAGCTTTGATGGAGAAATCAAAACCTTTACAGACAACCAAAAGCTAAGAGAACTCAGCACCACCAAACCAGCTTTACAACAAATGCTAAAGGAAATTCTCTAGGCAGGAAACACAAGAGAAGGAAAAGATCTACAATAACAAACCCAAAACAGTTAAGAAAACAGTAAGAGGAACATACATATCAATAACTACCTTAAATGTAAATGGATTAAATGCTCCAACCAAAAGACATAGACTGGCTGAATGGATATGAAAACAAGACCCATATATATGCTGTCTACAAGAGACCAACTTCAAAGCTAGGGATACATACAGACTGAAAGTGAGGCGATGGAAAACGATATTCCAAGCAAATGGAAATCAAAAGAAAGCTGGAGTAGCAATTCTTATATCAGAAACAATAGACTTTAAAATAAACACTATTACAAGAGACAAAGAAGGGCACTATCTAATGAAAGAAATTAAATTAAAGATGATACAAACAGATGGAGAGATATACCATGTTCTTGGATCGGA
>NW_006771143.1:3664543-3708221 GCF_000442215.2 Lipotes vexillifer
TCGGAAGAATCAACATTGCAAAAATGACTATACTACCCAAAGCAATCTATGGTTTCAATGCAATCCCTATCAAACTACCAATGGCATTTTTCACAGAACTAGAACAAAATAATTCACAATTTGTATGGAAACACAAAGGACCCTGAATAGCCAAAGCAAACTTGAGAAAGAAAATCGCAGCTGGAGGAATCAGGCTCCCGGGCCTTCAGACTATACTACAAAGCTACAATAATCAAGACAGTATGGTACTGGCACAAAAACAGAAATATAGATCAATGGAACAGGATACAAAGCCCAGAGATAAACCCACGCACATATGGTCACCTTATCTTTGATAAAGGAGGCAAGAATATACAGTGGAGAAAAGACAGCCTCTTCAATAATTGGTGCTGGGAAAACTGGACAGCTACATGTAAAAGAATGACATTAGAACACTCCCTAACACCATACAGAAAAATAAACTCAAAATGGATTGAAGACCTAAATGTAAGGCCAGACACTCTAAAACTCTTAGAGGCAAACATAGGCAGAACACTCTATGACATAAACCACAGCAATATCCTTTTTGACCCACCTCCTAGGGAAATGGAAACATAAACAAAAATATACAAATGGGACCTAATGAAACTTTAAAGCTTTACAGCAAAGGAAAACATAAACAAGACAAAAAGACAACCCTCAGAATGGGAGAAAATATTTGCAAATGAAGCAACTGACAAAGGATTATTCTCCAAAATTTACAAGCAGCTCATGCAGCTCAATATCAAAAAAACAAACAACCCAATCCAAAAATAGGCAGAACACCTAAATAGACATTCTCCAAAGAAGATATACAGATTGCCAACAAACACATGACAGGATGCTTAACATCACTAATCATTAGAGAAATGCAAATCAAAACTACACTGAGGTATCACTTCACACCAGTCAGAATGGCCATCATCAAAAAATCTACAAACAATAAATGCTGGAAAGGGTGTGGAGAAAAGGGAACCCTCTTGCACGGCTGGTGGGAATGTAAATTGATAGAGCCACTTTGGCGAATAGTATGGAGGTTCCTTAAAAAACTAAAAATAGAACTACCATACGACCCAGCAATCCCACTACTGGGCATATACCCTGAGAGAACCATAGTTCAAAAAGAGTCATGTACCACAATGTTCATTGCAGCTCTATTTACAATAGCCAGGACATGGAAGCAACCTAAGTGTCCATCAACAGATGAATGGATAAAGAATATGTGGCAGATATATACAATGGAATATTAGCCATAAAAAGAAACGAAATTGAGTTATTTGTAGTAAGGTGGATGGAACTAGAGTCCATCATACAGAGTGAAGTCAGAAAGAGAAAAACAAATACCATATGTTAACACATATATATGGAATGTAAAAAAAAAAAAAAGGTTCTGAAGAACCTAGGGACAGGACAGAAATAAAGATGCAGACGTAGAGAATGAACTTGAGGACACAGGGATGGGGAAAGGTAAGCTGGAATGAAGTGAGAGTGGCATGGACATATATACACTACCAAATGTAACATAGACAGTTAGTGGGTAGGAGCCACATAGGACAGGGAGATCAGCTCGGTGCTTTGTGACCACCTAGAGGAGTGGGATAAGGAGAGAGGGAGGGAGACACAAGAGGGAGGGGATATGGGGATATGTGTATATGTATATCTGATTCACTTGATTATAAAGCAGAAACACACCATTGTGAAGCAATTATACCCCAATAAAGATGTTTAAAAAATAAATAATAAAATAAAATGCAGTAAACAAAACAAAACAAAACAAAATGTGGTCTTCCATTCAAATACAGGGCTGGTAACTTTGACTAGTTGACCTACCCATGATCATTTTCCTCATCCCCTCTGGGCTAGATATTCTCTGTTTTCCCTCCAGATCCACACTTCACTCTTCTGCACCCTGCTCTGTGCCTCAGGACTCTGACATCTGTGGACCACATCAACGGCCTTACTTTCCTTCTGGCTTCCTGATGGGTTTGGCCACTGGGAAGCATTGGCAGGAGATCGGAGGGTGAGAGGAGAGGGAGGTTTGGGGTTTACTGCCCTGGCTCCTGCAGTGTGGAGCTCTGGTTGCCAGTGGCTGCCTTCCTGCCGGGAAGACCACAGCTCCTGACAGGCAATTCTCCTATAGTCAGTTCTTCTTGGTTCTGCTCACAGCTCTGGCCTCTTGCTCCTTCATCCCTAAGGGGTGGGAACACTCCTGGTCATTGCTAACCCCAGGGTGTTTCCTGTTTGGCTTCCCTTGACCTTGCCCACACCTTTGAAAATGGTCCCTTCGTTAGACTCTTGTTAATCACATTGTGAGCATACCATCTGTTTCCTGGCAGGCCCCTGAACGATACTGCCTCTTCTGTGTATTTATTTCATGGTTCCCCAACACAGGGAACACAGGACATGCTGAAGAATCAACATCACGAAAAGGAGATGCAACTCTTTCCTGGGTCTCCTAAAAGGCTTGCAATGCAGTCAGTTACAATTGAGGGTTAAAGTGGAACCCATGGATTATCTGTGGGTTTCAATTATCCTTGTTACCCTCATTCTATCTTGCACAGAGAATTGGGAATTGGCTATGTCAAGACTAAGTTGACACACATCACAGAGGCTATACAGCAGTCTATCTGCTCATTAAGAGCTTTGCACTGAGTATGTCCCACTGATCTTCCACTTCTCGCAATGCTTTTGATGTGGGTTTAATTCTCAGTTCTGACAGAGAGAAAGAGTCTCACATCTGCAGTCCCCAATGTAATCTTCACACGACTGTCAAAAATGTAACTATTTGTCCCCAGGCTTAAAGTGCCAGCTCTAAGAAAGGTCAAGAATTCTCCCCAGGAATATCTACAACATTCAAGCATATACAGTACTTGTGATCTTCATTTTATCTGGCACGTTCCTTCAATCTCATGTTCATTTGGATATCGTACTTCCATAGGTTCAATCTGGGCTGAGCATATTTTGAAAACACAGTTCTTATTTCCTTTCTAAAACCACACGTCTACCTGCTGTGCTATGGAAACACTGATACGCCAAATTTAAGCCCAAGAAATGGAATTTACCTTAATGAAAGGCACTTTTTTTCCAGTAATTTTCACATGTAACTCTTGCAATGATTTATTTCCATCCTCAATAGTTTACGATTTGACGTAAAGAGCAAAATGAGGAAATAAAATCTTTTAACAAGCAATAAATTGTAAGTCTTTTCTCATTAATTACCAAGCAAATAAAAAGTTTCTCCATAAGTAGCATAGTTCTTTAAACTATTGGTCAACATATTATGTAAATAATGTCTTTCATACAACGTCTTATAAGTGATAATATTTCAATCTTCAGTTGCTTTAACTGGAGTCTCCTTGAAATTCAGAATCTCTCTAGAAATGACACTTGTAGATAGCATTACCAACACCAATTAATTTTCCTTAACACCACTTCCGTAAGATGAGTAACTACTTTTCTGGATTTAGGGAAGGTTGGTAACTTGGCCAAAGTGTGTTGTGAGGTTTCACTAGACGCTCTGTAATTTTTATTGTTATTCTTATGTACAATTCATAATTCATTTTCATCCTCTCGTTCTCTTTTAAACTGCTAATTCTAAACTTGAGATTAAGGCAAATTGTGTCATTTGTTTGGCCCTAAAATGAGCTGGAATTTCATAGGACCAGCTTCTTCAAGTGTGAGCTTTTGGAGTTGCCAAACATGGCTCACTTCCTAGTTATGCAGCTAATTATGCAACAAGTTGTACAACTAATGGTTTGTTGCTTTACAGTTACACACACACAAACACACACACACCACTGGGTACATATGACTCGTAGCACATTTAGATCTCCACAGTTTGTTGTCTTTGTGTAAAATATACTAACATGTACTAAAGAAATGTTGGCAGCTATGATTGTTATTATCATGACTATTCTTTAGGAATTCTGTGCACAATTAATTAACTGCTTCCAAGCATGGTGATGCTGTTGAATTACATTGTCAGGTGAAAAGATTTTCACTCGAATATGTGGAAGGAAAAAGAGTCCCCACCATTTCTTCTTTCTATGAAAGATATACTACTTAAACATTTTGTGACGGAGGTTTGCAAAACACAAGTAGTTACTGCATCATGTAGGGCAGTGACCAAAGAATTGGGTTACAGCCTCAGCTTTGTCAATCAACAGCCTTTTAACCTTGAGCAAATCAATAAAATGTTTTGGAGCTTAGTTTCCTCCCCTGTTAAAAGAGGTTGGACTTAAATGGGTTCTGAGTTCACATTATGATTAATTAAATCTTATTATTATTTCAACATTATGATTCAGCTCTTGGTATCCACTGCATAGCAGTTAAACCCTGGGGCTTCAGGGTCTCTGCCAGAGTGTAAATTCTCACTCTGCCTCTTACTCTCTATGAACTTGGATGAGCTACTTACTTTCCAAGCCCTAAGTTCCTCATGAATAACAGGGAGGGTCAGTGGCATGTTGGAGCTGGTGCACACAGACTCGGGAGAGGATTATGCACAGCCCTTCACAACCTGATCTTCAGTGGCATCACCCTGGTGGCTGGAATCGGCCATGATGGGAAAATTAACACCTCAGAAAAGGCAGTTGGCAAGAGCTGCAGACAGAGGCTCCTGGTCTGCTGGAGGGCCAGCTCTTGGACATTTACTGGCATAGAGCTGGATATAATGAGTATTTATTCAATAATTTTATTTTTAATTTTATAGAAAGTAACCCATGCAAATAATAAATAAACATAACACCACTCTGCATCCATATTATGCTTTCCCTAAGTGTTTTTCTTATTTTACTATAGGCTATAGTCTACTTTTAAAGTTGTATGAATATGTGATCCTATCCTCATACATCTTGCTGATCCTAAAAACAAGTCTAAGGTTCTACTAAAATTTACATGAGTCTAACTTTTGCTCAGTTACTGAGTTCCCAAACAAGAAAAGGAATTCCACATTTAATCCTGTATTTACAGTTCCTCTGTTAAGCGCTATCCCCAGTAGACAGTTTTTTTCTCTGTACAATTTGAACAGGGATTTCTTCTCTTTGATTCTAGAATCTGCAGAAAACCGGTAGCAGCTCAATTATATGTTTTTTTTCTAATATGAGAAAAAATGACAATCATTTTACATTCAACCCCGGTCTTCCTCTAGGGCTCACTGTCTCCGTCCATCTTGTTCTAGCCGGAAACCTAGGAGACGCTTCGATTCCTCCTGCTTTCTCACCCTTCATCCCAATCAATTTCACCTCCAAAATATCTCCCCAGTCTGTTTGCCTCCCTGCTTCTTGCCCGAGTCATGGTGGCTGCTATGAGATCTACTGAGAATTCTCTCCACTGGTCTCGTCCTCTGCCCTCTGTTCTTCCAGAATGCCCATCTGCCCATGTCACTCTTCTGTGTGGAAACTGTCAGGGCCTTCCTGCTGCTTCTGGGATGAAAGTGTGACCTTCCTCTGGCCCACAGGCTCCCACTCAGGCAGAGCCCTGCCAACTCCTCAGCCTTCCACTGAGAGCTGTGCTCCTGCCACATTGGCCTTCTTTCTGTTCCTCGGATGGGCCAAGCTTCCTTTATCTGCAACACTCTTCTTACCCAAACTGCCTGCCTTTTCACTTTATCCCTCAGACTTCACTCCAGGTCAGCATCATTTCACCAGGAAATCCCTTCTTGGTCTCCAAGGCTCCTTCTTTGCACATACCTATCAAAAGATGTCCCAGTCCTTCAGAGCACATATCTGCTTATAACTTTATATCCATTCCTTTTATTATTTACTTAACATCTATCTCCCCCACTAGACCATAAGTTCCACAGGCTAAATTTATTTAGTTAATCACTATATCTTCAGTGGCAAACACATCAGCTGGCACATATTCAGTTAAATGAAAAAATGAATTAACATAAATTATGGTACATCCAGAGAGTGGAATATTACTCAGCACTAAAAAGAAATGAGCTATCAAGCCATGAAAAAACATGGAAGAAACTTAAGTGCACATTTCTAAGCATGAGAGGCTGATCTGAAAAGGTGACGTACTGTATGATCCCAGCTATATGACATTCTGGAAAACACAAAACTATGGAGACACTAACAAGATCAATGGGTTCCAGGGGAGGGAGGGATGAATAGGTTTAACACGGAGAATTTTCAGGCTGTGAAACTAGTTTGTACGATACTATAATGTTAGATATATGTCATTATACGTTTGTCAAAACCCATAGAAAGTACAATGCAGCGTAAACTATGGGCTTTGGATGATAATGACGTGTCAATGTAGGTGCATCAGCTGTAATGAATGGACCACTCGGGGGCGGGGGTGGGCGGTGTTGATAATGGATAGGCTCTGCGTGTATGTGGGGACAAGGGTATATGGGAAATCTGTACTTTCTACTCTATTTTGCTCCCAACCTAAATGGTTCTAAAAAATAAGTCTATTAAAAAGACAAATGAACAGGGCTTCCCTGGTGGTGCAGTGGTTGAGAGTCCGCCTGCCGATGCAGGGGACACGGGTTCGTGCCCCGGTCTGGGAAGATCCCACATGCCGTGGAGCGGCTGGGCCCGTGAGCCATGGCTGCTGAGCCTGCGCATCTGGAGCCTGTGCTCCACAATGGGAGAGGCCACAACAGTGAGAGGCCCGCGTACCGCAAAAAAAAAAAAAAAAAAAAAGACAAATGAACAAATGAGTGCATGAATGGATGAATGAATGAGTGAGTGAATGAATGAATATATCTGAGCCACGTCTCTCATTGCAGTGTTCCCATGGCACTTAAGGTAAAATCCAAACTTTTCTTCACCATTAAGGGAGCCTCATGTGATCAGGCTCCTGCCAGCATTTTCTTCCTTCTCACTAAACTCCTGTGACCCTCACCTCATTTGTGGTTTTCAACACACCAATTCTGGCTTTGCTTGCTCTAAGAAAAGTCTTCCTCTAGATGTCATATGGCTTCCTTCTTCCACCTTTCAGGTCATAAAATTAATTTGTAGATCTTGACCTACGAAATGGAGGCAGACCCAGTGGCCCAGCCCATATCGTAAATCTCAACCTAAGCCAGGCTGCAATTCTGGGAAATGCCTCACTGTCAAGGAGACTAAACATCAGTCACAATCCTCCAAGTTAGCTTCAGCTGGCTTACCTCACCCTAGAAAATAGGACCCGCTCTACTTATAAAGAAATCCTCCACCTCTTACCCAATCGTGCCCTGTTTCCACATTCTCCTAGAAACATTAACTCACTCAAGTTGTACATATAGAATATTTCCAATTACACAGAAAACAGCAAAATGTGATTATTTGGAGAGATAATCTCTTGACTGAGGACTGACAGGGGTCCCGGGTTTCCTGCAAGTTCTCCCAGCGTCGTTTTCAATGTGCGAGACACCACATGACCCAAGTGCCATGCAAGGAGATGCTCTAATAAATGGGGACCTTAAAACTGGAAAGGCAGTACAAGCACGGGTGAACAAAGCCCCCCAGACACACTATAACCACAGCATACAATGTTCTAGATTGACTACTCATTTCCAGTTAGTTCTTAAAGCCCTTGATTACTGCAATTTTCTACAGTGTTAGTACCCCATTTAGCAGGTTCTCTTCAAAAATGTGTCAAGCTTTTGAACTCCCCATGTTAACCTGTATTTTCTTGTCTTCTGCCACCAATTATTCAATCAAACTTCTTTTGTGATGAGTGGGAGATAAATACCTGCACAGTCAGAAAACTATAGTTTGATGTCATGCCTGAGCAGCTTGATCTTAGACTTTATGCTACAAATAAATTGGTATGTTCTTAAGTAATTACCGGGCAGTTTGTCTACCACCTCTCCCGACTGCTGAAATGCCTAACATTTTCTCTAGAGTGACAGCAGAGGCTCCTGGTCCCACCCCATGCCAGTTTGCTCTTTGCAGGACTTTTGTATCCTCAGCACAGAATGGTTAGAATCGAGCTGGGAGACAGGAATTCAAGCTCTAAACAATCCACTTAGCTTCCTTGTTCTTTGTCCATAAAATCAGTGTCATAGTGTAGATTTACCTCACAGGGTTTCTAAGAGACTGTATTTATCAATGCTTGTTCATGCATGGGACATCCCAATTTGCATCATATATTAATTTCTTACCTGTTCTTTTGTTCCCCCCTCCATTTGAAGCCTGGGCTGTTTTGACTGTCCATGGCAGTCTTTTTTACAAATTATTTATCCTAGTATTGAAGGGTTAATGGTATACTGCCTGGAATGCTTCAGGAGCTGCTACAATTTTAATCGATCTTAAAAGTGGAGATTTCACAAAATAGAGGCAAACCAAAAACAAAACAAAACAAAACAAAACAAAACAAAAGGAATTAATAAACAAAGAGGCAAAGGGGAAAAATCTTTTCCTTCATTTCTAGTTAGAACTGCTATTTTTCACAGCTAACTGAAATATTGCAACATTTGAAAAACATCAAAATAACTAGAACTCATAAGTCTGAGAAGGGGAAAGGAAAGCACCTTGCAAAAGTGAAGGGAATTCAGCATTTGCAATGTAATTCAAATTGTACTTGTAATTCAGGTCCTGGAATTAACCCACTCAACCAAAGCTTGAAAAGATTCAGATTTACTCAGACTAGCAACAATACAATACTCCCTCACAATTGCCCAACCACCCTGTCTTTTGGTGATACATCCAATACACTCTAAATTATAATTCTCGAACTCAGTTTGTTGTTAAAAAATACATCTGTGCATCATATCAGAGTCTGTCTTGTTGCAATTTAAAGGACAGGGGGAGACTCACAACCCGTTTTAATCAGACTAGGATAACACCTGAGCCCTTTCTATAATCATGCTTTGAAAAATGACTTTTACCACAATTTTTAACGCTAGAGAGGTGAATTTGGAATAGAATCCCTGTATTTTCAGCCAATTGACTACAATGAAAAGAGTAACTTTCAAGGCATTGTGGTGTTTGGGGTGCGATTCGGACCATCTGAGCTTCCATTTTATTTTTCCAAGGTTGATTCCACCATGGTTACATCTCCTCAGGGGTGGGAGGGTGACCGTGTGGGTGAGATGGATTCATGGCACTTGGGTGTTTAGACTGCTTGTCCATGAAAGTTATTTGAAGGTTTTTCATGCAAGCAATTTAGGAAAAGTCAGCCATTTTTACCTTTATCTAGTTTGGCAACAGTTCAAAGCACACAGGAAAAGTTTTGTTTTTGTTTTTGTGCGGTACGCGGGCCTCTCACTGTTGTGGCTTCTCCCGTTGCAGAGCACAGGCTCCGGACGCGCAGTCTCAGCGGCCATGGCTCACGGGCCCAGCCGCTCCGCGGCATATAGGGATCCTCCCAGACCGGGGCACGAACCCGTGACCCCTGCATCGGCAGGCGGATTCTCAACCACTGCGCCACCAGGGAAGCCCAGGAAAAGTATTTTTTTTTAAAAAAAGGAGAACAATTGTCAAGCCTTTTCAAGGGCAGTTCTAATTTCCTCATTTTTTTTTATCATGGACATTTTCTGACAGCAAAAAACAAAATTTAGGTGTATCTTATATGTTTTATAATGAAAAAAAACCTTCGTAAAATTTTAGAGCACGGCTATGAGTGGAACTCATTTCTTTTAGCTCACTAGCACTCGAAAATAGAGAAAATGTTACAATAGTAGTGAAGACAGTCAGTCTGGTACTTACGTACCAGGCACACCAATCAAGTTAGAAATGCAGAGGCAATACTTTGAACTGCATGTTGCAGGGTTTTTTTGTTTTTTTGTTTTTGTTTTTTAAAGGAGAACAGCAAAGCAGCATTTTCATGATATTCTAAAAGACATATTTGATAGTGTAAAATACCTTCACCTTATAAACCAGTTCTTTGGTAGAGAAAAAACCCTCTAATTTTACTTTTTTAATCCTATGCAAAGCAGCATAGTCTCATATTTATTTAGCTTGGTGCTTTCTTTCTGTTTAAAACATTTATTAACCAGAGAGACCTCGGTGGCATGTAAATTTCATTTTCTTTGTCCTGTAGCTTAAAATACATCTGTTTCAGCCATCATTCAGGAAAGAAATAATTGTAATAGTTCATTTTATTTAAAAAGATTTATGTCAGCATTCAGTTATGACAAGAGAAGGCAAGTGACTTGTACATAATGCTAAGAGGCAGCTTTTTTCCCTCCAGAATTTTATCCAAATTGAACAGAACTATGTCCCTAAAATATATGAGGGGAGGAAATAACTTTGCTTCCTGCTATGTTGCTACTGATGGTGATTCTTCCCTAAAACAGGAGGTAAAGTGTCTTTGTTAAGATTTAATCTGTGACGTTCTGGTATTTGCATTATTCCATAATTAAAATAACACAGCTCATTCCAGTGGATTTCTCTCTTGTGTTAAGGAAAAATATTTAGGGATGTATCTTTGAGTCTGGCATTTAATGAAGTTTCTTTGCTTCTAATTATGTGCAGTATAGTTTAAAAGCAAATGATGTTTATGTAAAATATCCAGAATATGCAAATCTCTAGAGACAGACAGTAGATTAGTGGTTCCCTGGGGCTAACGTGGGACGATTGAGGAATGAAAGAGGGTGGCTGCTAATGGGTAGAGGGTTTCTTCTTGGAGTGATGAAAACATTCTAAAATTGATTGCGGTGATGGTTGTACAACTCTATGAATATGCTCAAAACCATTGAATTAGACACACGAATGAATCACTTGGTAAGAATGTATATCTCAGTAAAACTTTTATGTTACAAAAACAAACAAACAAATGAAAAGGTGAACCCAACTCTACGGCCTGATGCCTGAAAAAATTGTCTGCTGGGTGGGCAGGCAGATGTGTAAACACATAATAAAATGACAATGTGATGAAAAGGAATCCACAAAATACAAAACTCTTCATTAAAGAGTTCTCTGCCTGAGAGTATCCCTTACAGGAGAGATACTGTTTGAACCAAATCTCAATATCAGGGATGACTAAGGAAGAGCTTTCCTTAATTAAGGAACAGTATATGAAAAGGCAGGAAGGCAAAGAGGCAGGAGAGAGCAACAGGTTTCATGAAAGATGTGAATATTTTAGCTCTAAAAGTCGAGGAGTCAGTATCTGGGAAGAGGTAGGGGATTTCAGGGAAGCTATGTGAAAAGGAATTGCCTGAATGTTTCCATCTTTGTTTAAAGTGATAAAGGGAAGCAAGGGAAAGAATTAACATTCATAACAGTTGAAGGTTAACAATAAAGGTATCAAATTGTAATTAGGTGTTTATTTTCTTTATTATCTTGTTCTAATTGCATATTCTATACAGGAAAATTAGTAGCCTTGGCTTAATTATTTTAATAAGGAATTCTATTTTTCTTCAAATGGCTTAGTGATCGTTAATTAGGAAAAGGCTGTCAAATTTTTCTTTCTTTCTCTTGGGAGATTAACCATTCAACCACACCCATGATGAAGTCGGCCACTTGAACCACAAGATCACAAGTGAGATCTCACAGACCTTTTCACAGCAGCGTGTTTTCATAACATGGAAACATAAACAGCCTACTAAGCATCGCTCCAATAAAACCCAAGCCTGTTACATCACGGCAAATGCTATCGGAGTTTTTAAAATCAACTTGAAAAGAGAAACACAGTCTGGGAAGAAATGTCTTGCACAGTAGCAAAGCTAAAATGACTATGATAATATTGAACAGAGTTCCCTATGCTATGCAGTAGATCTTTGTTGGTTATCCATTTTAAATACAGAAGTGTGTACATGTCAATCCCAAACTCTCCAATATTATGTAACAACCTAAATGGGAAAAGAATTTGAAAAAGAATAGATACATGTATATGTATAACTGAATCACTTTACTGTACACCTGAAACTAACATGACATTGTTAATCAACTCTACTCCAATATAAAATAAAAAGTTAAAAATAAATAAAATGACTATGTAACAAAAGAATTTTAATACTCAGATTGGAAAAGGTTTATTGCATGTAGATCACTTCAATGTTGGTAGTTACACCTGCCTGACTCACCTCAGTCTCTCGAGAATGAGGCCTAGATACAAGATACCCCTTACTTCAAATCCCTTGTTAGGGTCAGAGTCTTTCTGCATTTGGCCCCTACTTGTGTCCTGTTTCTCAACACCGGGATCAATGAAAAGACACACATGGAACTAGAAGCTCACGTGTTGTCAAAGTCTTCTCACCATCCAGACCTATGCTGAATGCTTCACATGCACCTTCCCTCTATAGGAAGTTCCACCTCTTGAAAGCAATGAGCCATCCTCACAAGGTCTTGACCATTTGTTACTCATATCAGGCATCTTGTCACTAATCTTTCAGAAACCCAACTAGGTAAGCAAAATTATTATCAGTTCGCATACATAGGTGAGGAAAGGCGATGGAGCTCGCTTAGGATCAGACACAAGGAGATGGCAGAATCTGGGCCAGTGCCCAGATGTGTCTGAAGCCCACGCCCGAATTCTCAACCATGTCACTGTTCTGCTCATTACCCAGAAAACCCAGGCTTCATGTCGACACAAGCAGAGGGCAACTGGGAGAGGAGGAAGCCCCCAAGGAACTGAGAAGCTAGGAACAGCCAGACACTCCGAGCTGGGGTGACTTAAGAAGGAAAGTAGACAACGAAATGACACTCCCTGCATGGTTCCTACTCGGTATCACTCATGCCCTCCTGCAAGCTTTCAGGGCTGGAAAAACTGGGACTTCCTTGCCTGCTATGGTTGAAGATTATCAGTGCTTCTCCACTGCTGTGCCTTCTAGCTCTCAGAACACATTCTTCCCCTTCTTTTACTTTTTTCACTTGATGACATCATTCCACAAGTATTTATTAAGACCCTATTTATTAAGACCCAAATTCTCTTCTAGGCATTAAGGATACAACAGTGAATAAAATAAACATTGACTTGCTGTCATACACCTTACATTGTCGTGGCATTAGATCATACACAAACGAACAAAAAAATGTATATCTCAATCTCTTATCTGCCCCTGGGTCACAAGAGTCACTATCTAAAAATGTCATGAGGGAATTCCCTGGCAGTCCAGTGGTTAGGACTCAGTGCTTTCACTGCCAGGGCCCGGGTTCAATCCCTGATCGGCGAGCTAAGATCCTGCAAGCTGTGCAGTGCGGCCAAAAAAAAAAAAATGTCACGAACTCTTGTAAGGTCAGATATCTAAAGTCTTGAGCTTTCATAAAGGACATACACTTCTTTATAATCAAATTATAAAATACATGCTCAGGAATCTTTCTTGACTATGCTATAGCAGGGCTGGGAGCCTAGAACTAACTTTAGCTACTACACGGATCTATTTGTTTTTAAAAGCCAACAGAAGAGCCACTTCTCATGAATTACTAAACCTGGCTATTCCCATTCATGCACACAGACTAATATAGTCACCATCTTTGAGAGAATCAAACAAATCATTAAGGCTTCATCTGTTTTTGATTTTTAAGTCAGTTACTGTATTGATCTCGAATGGAAGACAGTTGATCTACATTTTCCCCCATTATTAGAGCATTTAAATGTACCAGTCTTCTAACAATTGAGAGACACTGAACAGACATAACTCAACTTCCAAAAAATTCACTTCTTAAAGTTAAGAGACAATCATCCCAAGCATAAAACAGATGGTGTCAATATTGTGCTAAGTGATATGTGACCAACTGTGAGGATATTTTGATAAGTAAAGTGTAGACACAGAAAAAGTTTGTATAAACTGTTTTTCATACAAAATTGAGAAGTCTGTTTATTACAGAACAGACATGATTTATATTCTTTCCTATGTAATAGTCATAAAAAGAACACTGTTTTTGAAATACATAGACAAAGGAATCTGATGATCTTCTTTACAACCGTATCTATTTTCAGGAAGGATTAAAGACAATTGGAATCCACTTACTTAAAAAACAGGTTTGCTAAAATTTGGAGTATGAGGTTCAGAAAATTTTCCATGGTTACCCTCTCTTGCCCTCCCCCACCTCACTTTCACTTAAAGGTAAGTTTTAGTGGAAAACTGCAACAAGAAAAGATGCCACAAATTCATTTTTCTTACATAGCACGATTGATATTTCAAAAAATAAGAGCATATTTTTGAATGAACAGGGACTTACTCAAGGAGCCGGACTTAATATAATAAAAGAGCAAATCCAGTGAAATGAGGTTATTAACTTATTAACAGTTTAGTAAAAGATTAAAGAGTTGCTTTTGAAATTTTACAAATCAATTACTTCAGTTAAATTTTAAACCAGGTCTTATAGTCAAAATCAAAGATTTTTTTTTTAAAGGAGATCAAAATCCAACTGTTCATGTTTGGAACCAATTAAGTTCCATTTCGAAGGCACAAGAGATATTCTTGCTTTTTTTTTAAAGGTGCTTCATTAAATGTTACGTTAGGCAGCTTTTCCTATTTTCAATGTTACATTTGCTAAAAGCCGTTATGAGAAGACATTTTGTGATAAGAAGACATATATCTCAATTGAAGGGTCATTTTATTGAACCGATCAGAGAAAAGTCAAAACATCTAGACCACGGTTTTGTGCTTTTGTTTCTAAAAATGTTAATATCTCTGAACTAAATTCTTGGGGGATTTTAGTTAGATGATGACACAATTCTGACCAAATAGGCTGAAATATCCACAACTACCCTCACTCACAGGCATTTTGTTTGGAAGCAAAATAAAGTGAAATCTTACTCCACTGAGCATTCCACTGAGGTTAGCCAGTATTTTTAACAATAGTTAACAATTTATTGAACTACTTATCTATGTCAGGCACTGTGATACACACCTAGAATTTCCTCATTTAATCTCACAACATTTTTATACTCATTTTTCAGGGGAAACACCCTCTGGGAGTTAGAGGATCACCCCAAGTTCACATCACCAGGACACAGCAGGGCCCAGATACAAACCAAGTCCCTGATTCCAGGAGCTGCACTGTTAACCATTGACATGTGAGCCAATGAAAATCACTAATTGTCTTTATTATTGCCTCTTTGTCAAAATAGATCAAGTAGGAGCCATCTGTTTATCAAAAAAACTTACCACAGACATTCTTATAATTTAGGAAGGATAGTTAAAATTTATGATTGTTCCCACCAAAGCACTGGATGAAAGCCAAGGCTGAAATGCAGAATTTGCATCCTAAAACATCATTAAAAAAAAAAAAAAAGATGAAAAAGAACAAAGGCTATTAATTTTTGTTTGTTTGTTTGTTTTTGTTTTGCGGTACGCGGGCCTCTCACCGCCACGACCTCTCCCGCTGCGGAGCACAGGCTCCGGACGCGCAGCCCCAGCAGCCATGGCTCACGGGCCCAGCCGCTCCGCGGCATGTGGGATCCTCCCGGACCGGGGCACGAACCCGTGTCCCCTGTATCGGCAGGCGGACTCCCAACCACTGCGCCACCAGGGAAGCCCGAGGCTATTAATTTTTAAAGTGGGAGTAATTTTTAAACACCACAATGATAGCACTTAATTTTTCTTTTTCCTAGCTTTGGGCTAACACAATGTATTGTGGTGATATTTGGAGTTGGGCTTCAGAAATTTCCGTGGACACATTAGCTTAGATGGTTTCATTACCCACCCTGATTATTAAGTAGCATTCAATTACTGACTGTTGTAATGCCAAAGAGCATAAAAGAGAGACAAAATCTCGGTAAGATCTAAGGGTGAAATGGCATTTTTATATTGCTATAAAGATTACTTAGCTCTAGTGCAGTACTAATGATCATTTCTGTGACTAAAAAATCCCCTTATGATTAATTATGTAAACTCTCATCATTTCAAGCCGAATAAAGACTTTAAAACATTTTTCATGCATCTTGTATCCCAGCATATTTTTTTTTCCCATTTACCCACATAAGAATCAACTCTAAGGATTAAAGTAACTACTTTCCATTACATTAAAATGGTGTATCACTTGGGAGTATTCAGGTATATATGTACAGTTCAGGTAAATATATGCAGGGAGTGTTTTAATACGGCAGAGGATCTTTTGTATGCTTCATAAATGATGACTTACGTTCCTGATTCCTGTAAAGGGCATAGTTTTCTCATATTGGAAGGAACCTCTCAGTAGTCAAGTTCTACAAACTGGATATATTTGAAAATTAGAATATACAATAAAAATCACTTTCAAGTGTTAATTATAGTTTTGCTCGTGTCATCAATAAAATTGGTGATGGGGGAGGCTGCTGTTCAACATTAAGGGATTGTTTATAATAGAATGCAAAGCAGCTGTTAAATGTGAGGTTACATATAAATGTTTACTAATATAAAAAGATATGATACGGCATTCTGTGAAAATAAAAGCCACAAAAGAGTATGTACAAAAGGACTCTTATTTTTGTAAAAATTTTACGTACGTATATACCTATAGACCTTTGATTGAAAGATATACAGAAAGGCATTAACAGAGTTTATGTCAAGGTGGCAAGATTACAAATAATTTAAAATTTTTTTCTCTTGAGCTACCTGCATTTACTAGAATTCTTCTCTCTAATGAACATGGGTTTGCTTTTAAGATAAAGAACTGTAAGGAAAAACACACAAGCAAACCAAAATATCCTCTCTTGATGAGATGATCATTCAGAGTCTGAAATAGAGACATTTCTTGGATAAGGCCTCATACTTATGAAAACTGGTTCAGAGTTACACCCACAGGGCAAAGCACCTTCTTAGCCACCACCAGGCTCTGGAACCTATCTCTCAGGCCTGATAGGGAGACAGAAGACAAGCACCAACAGTGAGCTCACTGCCTCGGGCCTATGGGCTCTTGTTTCCCTGGCTGCCCTGTGGGTTGGAACTGTGGCAGGAACAGGTAAGGACAGTTAGAAGTGAAGTCCATACCATTCCTTATGATGCAGCTGTGAAGAAGCTGAAAAGGAGAACATGAAATAGGAAAGCAGAGACCGGCCTCTGCCTGAGCCTTTAAATCATGTAGGTTCAGACGGTTTGAAGGCGGGGTTGATGGCACTGCAGGGCCTTCAGCCTGGGTCACCACCAGCATGATGCCTCACGGTTTACAATTTTCTTCTTTTCCTCCTTCCTTCCCCTCTAACTGCCCCCCTCTGGAAGTACAAGAGTCCCTATCTACGTGGAACAGGAATTTAGTTTTCAGAAATGTAGTTCTGGGCACCTTCTGAACAGAGACTGGCTATAATCCCAAACTGCATGTTTTATTATGTGGGCTTTATTTGTGTTTCTTATGAAATGAGCTGAGACACTCAAACTCATTTCAGATAGCAGCCAAAGCTAAATGGCCACATCGTCCCTGGGTAGAATGTCAACATGTCACAGGCAAAACTGTCCAGCCCCTGAGTTTTCTCAAAAACTTATTCACAAAGACAAGCTGCTTCAGTCATTTTCTTCTTCGGCAAACTGAGGATTTTATTCCTGAGTGGCATGACTGCCTTGACAACTAAAAGAGAAAGCAAAGGCTTTTACCTGATACTTCTAGATTTCTCTATAATGTCAAGTTGTGATTCAACATAAAAATCACTTTGGAATTTCATTCAGAATAAAAAAGGACAAAAAGCTTAGCTTTCACTGCTAGAGTTTTGTAAATAAAGAGGTTGAAACGGCTTATTCTATGGAAATAAAGCAGCTGGGTTCACTTGTTGGTGGCTAGTGAGGATTTCCTCTTTTAATCAGTTCTAAGGTATAAATGACAGTCTCTGCAACCAGCCACACCCTCTGGGAGCCACGCGAATAAACACTGGTAGCTTCTGCCAGAAATAAACACCAGATTAACGGCACGCAGCCTACCCATCAGGGGCGCTTCCACCTCGCTGGGACCCCAGATGAGAAATTAATTAAGCTAATACATTTAAAACGAAATCCATTTTACTTGAAATTACCACCCCCAAAAAAGTTCAGCAAAAAAACGTGAAATGCCAAAATTGTCAAGTTGCATTCTGTGGGTATTCAGACCCTTGGTAGAGCAGATTCAAATAAAGAAAACCTGAGATAAAGCCAGCAAGCCATGATCGACTCAAGATCTCCATCTAGTGACGTTATTCAGAATAGCAGGTTGTTTGTCTGCATTTCTGGGTAGGCCAGTTAAGTCAAACTAATTAGGCGTTTACTTGGTTCCCTGTTGGGAGGTGAGATGCCTCCTCTTATTACACCTTTGTAAAAAGTATCCCCTCCTTGGGAACAATTTACCCCTTTTACACAATTATAGTGATTCACCTCTGGGCCTGGTTCATCTGTTTTCAGCAGGGTCTATTTCCCTGGATTCACCATTTATTTCCTAACTCTTACGGCACTCGATCAAAGAGGTTGAAGACCCTTGACATGAGTTTAAGTCATGTGAGTAAAATTGTACAGTTGCACGTGACGGTACATATGGCAGTCAGACAACATGTACGTCACGTCAGGAATTGTTTTGATGGCACTGTCTGCCGTGATTAAGTAGAGAGGCATAGACCAGACAGTAAAATAAGTGACTACAGTGAAGTGAACCAAATGATTTCTCCCACCAGACCCAAAATGTGCACACTACGTGAGTCCATTATATGATGTTTAAGAACAGACAAGACCAACTGATCGTGACAGAGGTTAAAATAACTGTCCTCTGCGGGTGGGGATGGAGGGAAAATTGATTAGAAAGGGGCATGAGAGGGTGTTCTGAGGTGCCAGAATGTTCTATATCTCAATCTGGATGGGGATTACATAGGTTTGAACACAAGTACAACACCAAACTGTACATTTATGATCAATGTACTTAATGCATGTTATCCCTTTCCTGTATACGTGGTGTATCTCAGTAATAAGTTTTTTTAAATAAAGCACCATAATTGTTGTCTTACCCCGAATCCTGAGAGATAACAGCCTCGGGATAATATTTTTGTAGCCTAGTAAAAGCCAAGTCCCACACAGATTTCTTATGGATACTCAGGAAATTAGATAAGAAGTCGAATGTCTGTCAAACCTAGACATCATTGAGTAAAGGACTTGGGGTCTTGTCATTTCTTTAATTTCACTGAAAATGTTAGGGCCACCCCCTGGCCAGATTGTAAGCACAGTAAAACAAGATTGTAAACACACAGACTGTGAGCACATGTGAAAACAAAGCATTGCTTTCGTGGGTGCAGGGCCCATTTTCTGTGGGGAGCTATGTGTATGTCTTCTGACAGTCACTGGCTGGGGCAAAGGGAAGGAACAAAGGCAAGTGGGAAACTGAACAGGTGGTTAGTTTGTAAAACGGCCACCAAGAACAAACCCCACTGGCCCACTTCAGAACGTGTGCTTTTCTCATTTGTAAGATAGGGAATGTTAGAGCTGGAAGGAAACTTTGCCATCTCCTTGCTCATTCCCATGTTTCAAGAGGAAGTCCAGAGAGCTTGCATTCAGGCAAAGCCAGGGGATTGGTTCATGACAGAGCTACACCTTCTCTGTCCAATCTCTCTGACCACTCGTCTTGCACGTTCCCAGGGCCCCAAATGCTCCCTAAAGCCCTGTGAGGAGAACACAGTGCAAGGCCTTCAAAAATCTTTGCAACTGCTTTCAGAGATAGTACCTGCAAAATTCCTCCATCACTTTTTCTTCAAAATATTTTTTCTTCTTGTCTTCCTTCATTCCTTTGTTCCTTTGACCCTTCCTTCCTTCCTTCATTTTATCCTTTATTTCCGCTTATATTTTCATTTTCCGCCTTTTTTTCCCTCTCTTTTTCCATGGTATCCAATCAGTCCTCCATATTCATGGGTTCTTCATCCCCAGATTCAACTGACTACAGATCAAAAATACTTGGAAAAAAAAAATTCCAGAAAGTTCCAAAAAACAAAACCTGATTTTGCTGCATTCTGGCAACTCTCAACATACATTTACATTGTATTTACAATGATTTACATAGAATTTATACTGTATTAGGTATTACAAATAATCTAAAGATGACAAAGTATATAGGAGGATATGCATAGGTTATATGCAAATACTATGTGATTTTATATAAGGGACTTGAATATCCTCAGATTTTGCTATCTGTGGGGTCCTGAAATGAATCCCACAGGGATACCAAGGGACGACTGCACTTACTTGCATCCAAAGTTTTCATCTCAGTTTGCTTATCAAGAGTCAGGGAGCACGTATAAAATTCAGACCACTGATTTTCAGGTTTTACCCCTGAATCAAGCTCAAGGGTGATGCAGCCCCTGCTTTCTCTCCTACCCAAGAATAAGAAGTTTGTACCACAAGCAGACCGGGCAGATGTTCAGCATTCCATAAGGCCAGCTTCTCAGGCCAGGGCAAAAGCAGCTTTTGTGTTTACTGTTAGGAAGGAGAGAAGAGAAGAATCCCAGGGCAGAGTGGTTGCTGGGCTTTATCATATCACAGAGCTCTGCACTTTTAATCATCACAAGGTACTTTGCCTTGACCCTATAACGGCTCTAGGTCTTCAATCCCCATGTGAGAAATGCCGTCTGACTCCAAGGTCACCCCCACCACCTGCCTACACCCAAATCAATCCACGAAGGGTTATGTCTGCCCTCTGGGTTCTCAAAAGTGTCTAAGAATAGAGACCCATCAAAAAATGTCTTAATGATGCTTGGTTTCTGCCCTGAAATAATTCAGAATCTAGTTGAATTCACAAAGCTGCTGGAAAAACGGCATAAGACAGACTCATCACCCATGATATCTTTTACAGAACAGCTTTATTGAACTTCTACCTTGGACAGAACTTGGGGTTTAACTGCCCCAGGAGTTCGGAGAGGAGAGAAAATACTGCAGGGAGGAGTCGAGGGAGGGAAGAGTTCATCACGGCAGAGAGGGAAGGACCTGGTCCAACACCCCATGGTACTTAAATAAATATAAGTATATAATGCATGCTCATTCTAAAAACGTTTATCACATAATTCTTTAAGTTGAAAAGGAGAAAGTAAAAATCACTTTAGTTGTTTTAATATTACCACTGCCCCCAAAACACTTACCTTTAATAGTTTGGTGTAATGACCTCCAGACTTCTCTCTATGCACATTTCTTTAATTTATTTATTTATTTTATATTTATTTTTGGCTGTGTTGGGTCTTTGTTTCTGTGCGAGGGCTTTCTCCAGTTGCGGCATGCGCGGGCCACTCTTCATCGCGGTGCACGGGCCTCTCACTATCATGGCCTCTCCCGTTGCGGAGCACAGGCTCTAGACACGCAGGCTCAGTAGTTGTGGCTCACGGGCCTAGTTGCTCCGCGGCATGTGGGATCTTCCCAGACCAGGGCTCGAACCCATGTCCCCTGAATTAGCAGGCAGATTCTCAACCACTGTGCCACCAGGGAAGCCCTCTATGCATATTTTTAACTTTATTCAGATCAAGAGTAATTGACAAATATAATTGTATATATTTAAAGTCTAAAACAAGATTTTATATATATATATATATAAAATATATATATATTAGAATGATTACCAGATCAAGATAATTAATACAACCATCACCTCACATAGTTTACATAGGTAACTCTTTGTTGTGTGTGTGCATGTGTGTGTCTGTGTGTGGTAAGAATGTTTAAGGTCTACCAACAATTTTCAAATGTAGAATACTGTATTATTAACTATAGTCATCATGCTATACATTACATTCTCAGCTTCTTATCTCTCTGCATATTTTTTAAAGAGGGAAAAAACAGCTGTGCTATGACCATAACAATTTGTAAGGTTAAAAAATGCACTTTCTAATCCTTTCTAAAAAGAACTTATACAAGGCTTTAATTAACTGTGGTCATTCACATTTTTTTCTGTGAATTTTTTTCTCTGCATATTTTTAATTCATTCACCAAATATGCCAATTCTAAGCTGCTTTTATGACTTAACAAATACCTTAAAGACCATACTATGCTAATAAATATGAATCTACATCATCATTGCAATGTCTACATCACATCTCTGGGTTCGTTTGCATATAGATTGCTGACTGCTATATGGATGTTCCGTAATTTATTCACTTCACTTTTTATTAATACGTATGTGGTTTCCCATGTTTCACCTATAAACCAAGCTGAGGTCAACTTCCTCATACATACATATTTATATTCTTCTGATCCGTCCATTTGGATAAATTCCTAGAAGAATTGCTGACTCAAGGTGAAACAGTTTCCATTTTGATCCATGGAACTAAACTGCTCTCCAGAAGGAACTGAACAATTTGTGTTCCCACCAGCTTTCCTCACCATCACTAGGTGTTATCTTTCTTTTCTTATCTTTGCCAATCTGATCATCATAAAATGGTAACTGTTGTTTTAATTTATATTTGCTTGATTGCTTGGGAACATTTTTCATTTGTAGACACTCCCGCCAACCTTTCTACCTGATTTGTGCCAGTAAACTGCATCTCTAATTGTTTCCCCCATGACTTTCTCCCCTGGTGCTGGATAGAATGTCTCCAGGCAAATTTCCACATGATTCCAAAGCTAGTGAAGTTGTCTTTAAAGTATCCCTGACCCCATCTGCTACCCAGGACAATGCCAGAGGTACCAGTCTGTGTCCCTCCTGTGCCTGAAGTCGCCTCAAGCTTTGTGAGACTGAAGACCAGAAGGTTTCCCATATTGGAGAAGTGATACCTGGAAAGGAATAGAAGAGGAGCTGGCCTATTGTGGGGCCTGAATGGCCATTCTTCAACTCCACCGGCCTATTTCATTGTCTCCGAATATTACTGTGCAAACTCAAATGGTTTTGTTTTTTTTTTTTGCAGTACGCGGGCCTCTCACTGTTGTGGCCTCTCCCGTTGCAGAGCACAGGCTCCGGACGCGCAGGCTCAGTGGCCATGGCTCACGGGCCCAGCCCCTCCGCGGCATGTGGGATCCTCCCGGACCGGGGCACGAACCCGTGTCCCCTGCATCGGCAGGCGGACTCTCGACCACTGCGCCACCAGGGAAGCCCCTCAAATGGTTTTGGTTTAAACTGAACTGAACTTTGGTGTTGAGCCCCATTTGAGAGGCAGGAATATAATCTGCCCCCACCTCGTCAGATCTAAATTGAGTTGGGTGACGAAGGTGTGCCGTGGTACCCTGGTCTGGAGACAGGGCCTCCGGTCGTCCTCCACCTTCACTAGCTAGGTGTCTCCCTTCACATTGGGATCTGGTTATCGGTCCACACAGCGCAAAGCTGTGTCCTCCGTGTTCCCAGCTGCAAGGCCCCTTGTGTCTGATAGCCCTCTGGATGTCCTGTCCAAGCTGCTCTGCAAGAAACACTTACTTACCCCACACGTTCTGAGCTTCAGGGGCTGCTTTGAGGCCCTTCTCAGCTCAGGGCATTGTTACCCTGCCCCACAGCAAGTGGAAGCACAAGGAACTCCTGTCTGGGGGCCCAGACCATCCCTACCCTCAAACTCCCCAGATGAATCCAGATTCCATGAGCACACCTCACCCCCAGGACACAGGTTCTTGAAGGCCGGCTTCTTAGGAATCCACCCACCTAAAACCCTACCCCTCTGATTCTCCTGCTTTCTTCCTCACCCAGCCCTGGGAAACTTGATCTACTTTTGGTTTCACAACCTACTTAACGTGCAGTTGTCTAAATATCTTGTTTCTTCCCAGGACCAAGCTTTTGAAACAAATCCCCGAGCAGTGACTTCTGCCACCTGACCTAGGGATGAAAATTGCAGGACTAACTGCCAGACCTGTAACTGCCAGGGCACAGGGGTGGAAAGATTTCATGAGAAATGGGGAAGGGAGTGTTTGCTGTTTCACTGGTGGGAAGAGGGCATCCAGATGTGAGAAACATTACAGACAAAAGATGGGAATGTGCTGGAGTCTGGGTCTGGCTCTGGTAGAGCAGAAGCCTCTGCTGCGATCGAGGGAATAAAAGTTTGGATACATGAGGTGGGACTGGAGTTTGTAGAACTCTGTTAAGTAAACAAAGTGACGGTGGGCATTCCAGATTATCTCAGTGGAACTTACCGACACCAAAGCTCCATTTAACTTGATCGCAAGGCAGTTTTTTTTACTATTTAATGAAAATGAAAGAGTGGCGCTCATGGATAAGACGTGGGCCTCGAAATCAGACAGTCCTGGGGCTGAAGCTGGACTCTGCTGCTTACTGTCTGCCACGTTAGGCATCAGCCTAATGGGAATAATAAGACCTCTTTTATCAATTACTACTCGTATGCGTGTGAGGGAACAGATATGAAACAAATGGACTTAGAAAATGTTCCCTTCTCCCCTTAGCTCCCCTCTCCTCTTCCTTATTTTTAGCCCCAATCCTCAAACTAATTCATAACAAGCCCTATTCCTACCCAAATGAATCTACTGCTAATATTCCTTGGGTTACTAGAAATGCATTCATGAATATGTATGACGTGTACACATAGGTTTGTATGCAGGTGGATTACATGTGTTTTATATCTTCCACAAGGAACTCTGTTATGTTTTTTAATATTCAGTAGGATTTTAAAGAAATATTGATGAAAACATCTTATAAACCAGTTGGCCTTACAAAGTTTCCACAGGATCCTCTGTTCTCGGAAGATCTCAAGCCTCCCCTCTTCCCAACTCTCTATCCCTCCTTCCTGCCCACCACCCAGGAAGAAGCATAAGGAGGACCACAACCAAGGCGGCCACTGTCAGTCAGCTACCCATGCCAGGGAACAGGGCTTTAGCTGGGCCCAGCAGGGAGGCTGACGTCCCGGCTTCTGTGTGAAAAGGCCTCCCTGGCTTGGCCGTTTGGAGAAGACAGCTTCCATGGGTCTGGTGACCAAAGACCAAAGACAAAGAAGTTTCTCTCTCAGGAGATGTCCCCGCCTGGGAAGACCACAGGTCTTTTGCTCCAGAGCAAAACCTCTAAAGGTGGAGACTCATACGGTTTACTTTTCCTTAAGGCTCTCTCCTCACCGTGGGAGAGATGAGAGTGCAAATACAAGTTTCGGATCTGGATCTAGGGAGTTCTGTTTCTAGTACAATCCACTTAAGTCTGATTAGGCAAATAATAATCATCATAATAATTAATAATAAGAACAACGGCCACAGCAGCAGCAGCAGCTGTAGTTAATCTGTGAAGCAATAACTCCGTGCCAGGTATTGTGCTAAGTGCTTTACAATAATTTTCTTATTTAATCCTCACCACAGCCTTATGAGGTAAGTGCTGCTATTGTATGTTCCCGACAGATGGGAAAACTGAAGTTCGGTGGATTGATGTGACTTGCCTGAGATTACAAAGGTAGGAAAGTACGGAGCTTGGATTCAAATGTAGGCAGTCTTACCTCTAGTACCTTCATGTGGCCCAACCCTACTCAACAGAACCCGGGACCCGGTGTCAAAAGTCCCTCAAATCTCCTCTCCTCAGAGCTCCCTCAAGAACTTACAGGTGTGTTAAAGAGCTGTTGGAGAACTGGGAATCCTCGATCCCAGCAATCTCTCATCCTTCCTCATCCTCTTCCACCTTTGAACACGTGACCTTTGAACATCATCCCTCCCACAACTGTGTGGCTTGGCTTGGAGCACAATGCTACCTTGGAGAAATTTTGAGAGGCTCTCATAAGAAAAGAATGTCAGAACTCTTTTACTCCTTCATCCCCTGAGAAACGCAAACATCCTGATGCATCTTCACCATAGCAGAGACAAGATGGAAGGTATCTTGCAAGGACTTTGGTTAGGGCCACATGGCTTCCCCAAAGGGTGACACTCACCATAGACTATCTCCCAGTGTATGAAAAAATGATTATTTGTCTTATGCAGCTCTATGAACTCTGATCTTTCATGAGGACGGTCAAGGAAACATCAGGAGAGATGTGATTTATCCCCACCCCAGCCCTCCAGGAGTCTCTAAAGTTGGCTGTGTTTTAAAACAGACCCAACCCATTCTGTCTTTACTTCTTTCTACTCTCTCCTCCACAATGACCGCTAAGGCTCAGGCCTCTCAAATTTAGAGCATGGAAAGTTGTCAGCAACCATCAAGGCTATAGACTTGCTCATTCTGGTCCAGAGGAAGGGAGACAGTCTCTCACCTCAGTCATTAAATGTAGGCCCTTCCCTTAAATCCAACTGGACCATTGTAAGTGTTATGGCTACTTCTGAACCAGAGGAATATCATGGACTGATTGGCTTAGGCCTGGGTTAATGCTCATCCTGGAACCAAAAGTTCTATCAAGGAGGGTGGGATTTTCTGAAAGACTTAGGCCAAGTAAGACTCATCCTTGGAAGTGGTCTGGGTCTGTTCTACCAAACCATATGACTACTATACATAGTAATGATGGTGGAGAGTGCCTATACCCCCCAAAATCTGGGTGCAGTTTAGAGGGAAGGTGTCAGTATTGAGTAGAAGATGGATGAATGCCCACTAAAATACAGAAAGACCTGACAAAATAGACACTGAATGTTGGCAGGAGTTATCACGGTGGTAGGATTAGAAGTAATTGTTTGAGCTTTATGTAAACATGTAATTCTTATGGAATTGGTGGAAAAAATATCTACTTTTAAAACAATTTGTCAAGAGTGGAACCAAGTGAAAAAATACCAAAAAGAGGCCAATCCTCCAAAATGCCATGCGTGTCACATTCAAACACAGAAGCAGCAGGTATCACGTTCAAATACAGAGAGGAGAACATATTTCTTACAGTTTTGCCGATTGGCCAGTTGGAGTGAAAACACATTAACCAAGAGACAAAGAAGGAAAAGCTTAAGGACACACAAAAACCAAAGCTCATGCGGTATGAGACTGCCAGAGAAATACTGACCTGCAGCCTCACAGGTTAGTGAGACGAATAACAGTCCAAGGTGAGAATGGCACGTAATAATAAGGTGAGAATGACGACACGTAATAATAAGTTGGCCGACATTCATTGAAATTGATTACAATGCAGGTGTGCTTATGTCTGATTGCAGTTAACACTCACAACAGTGCTTTGAGGTGTTATCATTCCCATCGGAGGCAATGTTGTTGATGTCCTGCCTGTATTCCCTTAGTGCTCACCATTATCACGTGTCAACAGCTTCCTCCTGCAAGCGCCAGCCCTTCTCTGCCTCAGGAGAAGGCTGCAGGTGCACGGGACAGCCAGAGCTGCTGCGGAGTCCACATCCCCAGGAGCAGCCCTCAATAATACAGAACAGTACTCAATAAATAAATACTTATCAAGTATCAAAATCTTAGTAAATAAGTAATTGATAAATCAATATCTTCCTCGCTCCTTGGGTGGGTTAACTCTGAGGCATGTTCTATACATGCCAGGGTCAGAGGATCCCACTGGGATCCAGGATTAATTGCCCACAGTGTGAGCTGCCCATGGACACAACTGTGCTGGCTTCCTTTCTCTCCTTGTCTCACTTTCCCTGCATCTCTTCTTCCTAGGATCCCAAACACTATCTACACTCACACTTTTGTCTCAGGGTCTGTTTCTGAGGGTATCAACTCAAGACACCCATTTAAAAGATAGAGCAACTGGGGCCTAACAAGTAAGACACTTGCCCACATGACACCACTAGTAAGTGAATAAGGACAGATTCCTACCCACAACTGACTCCACTTAATCACTATACACACATTACCCCAAACACAGCAAATGTACCACTGAGGGTACTTGAGAAGCTTTAAGGTGGTGCGTGATGGATTGTTTCACTTTTAATTCAGTGTGTATTAGAAAAGTAATACAATATTTCATCAAATTTAAGACACTTTCAATTATAACATACACCAGTATTTTGTTATGTATTGCTAAGAAAAAAAACACAGCACGACCCAATGTTTTCTTATCAGTTAATATTTCTATTTTATTCTTGCTGAAAAAACTCTTTTAGGCTTCTTTTGTGCATAGCATTTTAAAATAAATTACACGGCATACATACAAAGGAACATACAAACAAATTTAATTGGCTAAAATATTTCTTAAATTTCTTTACTATCAAGTGTCCAATTCTTCTGAATCACTTGAAACTCAAGGTCAACAATATCCATGGTTTGCCCCATGGTATCATCGTCCATGCCATGGAGGGCGTGGTACTGGTGAGGCTGCATTTCTTCAAGGATGCTCCCGCATTGCCTTTGGGATTTTCATCCATGCCACTGACATCCATTCTTCAAGTTTTATCCAGTACCTTCTTCTTCTCACCAGAAGGTGTCAGGCAATGACAATTACATCCTGACCGCTGACCGGTCAACAGAAAACGCAAGGATGGTCCCTGGCATCCATTGACAGAGACATCACGACTTCAGATATGTTAACAATGCGAAAAAATGGGGGCCATAGATCTAATGAAATAAGGTATACAAAAGGCACATCACATCTCTGATACATGGATATTATTACTTAAGATGAGGTTAAAGTAGTATGTAAATTTTTAAAATATGAGTTAATTTAAGGGAAAAATTTAAATTAGAAATTGCACAGGCAATATATTGAAAACTGTGAAGAGAGTCAATATCTGAACTTTGAGACACTCAGCATTATATCGTGCCCCGGTCCATGAGGATACCTGCACAGCTACGAGCAGCCGTCTCTATGCCCAGCAATTATTGCAGCCTGTCCACTCTTTGCTCTCAAACACTCATGATACCACCCACTAGGTCTAATTCCAGGAGTTTCTCAACAATTGCACCCACAGCATGAAAGGGGGCTTTAAATTAATATTTGAGGAGTGATTAAAATTGGGGGGTGGGGTAGAAGAGCATATACCAAAAGGGCAGGATCAGAACAACTTGATAGACCAGTTCAGATTAGAATTAATGCTTGTGGATAAAGAACAATGGCCAGGGCTTCCCTGGTGGCGCAGTGGTTGAGAGTCCGCCTGCCGATGCAGGGGACACGGGTTCGTGCCCTGGTCCGGGAGGATCCCACATGCCGTGGAGTGGCTGGGCCCGTGAGCCATGGCCGCTGAGCCTGGGCGTCCGGAGCCTGTGCTCCGCGGCGGGAGAGGCCACAACAGTGAGAAGCCCGCGTACCGCAAAAAAAAAAAAGAGAGAACAATGGCCAACAGCATTTCTATAAAGTCAAGTTTACACCTCTTTTCAGCTGGATGTTTTTTATGTAATTGCAGGCCCTTTTATTGGTGGTAAGATTACATTTCATCACTGAAGCGGAATTGTACACCATACTTGCCCGTGTAGTACATAGCCTTAGTACTTTCACATGACAGATGTTTCCATGGCAGAGGGACTTAAGTAGACTAATAAATAGTTACACTCATTATCGTTAATAATCTAACTCAAACAGAACCCCAATTAAGGGATTTTCTCACCATTGTCACTTCAAGACATTAACTCAAGTTCAGAAACTATAACGGACATATGTTCAAACTGAAATCTGAACAGAGCAACCACTAAAATGCATGCTTGTTTAAATATACTGTGATGCTGGAAGAAGGTAAGGGCTGTGGAAGCAAATGATCCAATGTGTGAATTTTCCATCTGCCAGATATGTTAAGGTCTACTCCCTAGAGCTAATTAAAGGAAACTAAAGGATGGAAAAGAAAAAGATCAGGTGGCAGGCCTTCTTCAGATGTTAGGTAGGTTGCATGTTGTAAACTTCTTAAGGCTGCTGGGTAAGGTAGGGACTTCACATTTCTCCTCAATTGAAAACATGCTAGTTGGTTTACAAAGATTGCCTCTCAGATCCTTCAACTGATGATATGAATCACAGTAAGGCCTAAGATTGATTGACTGTAGGATTTAGAAATAAATTTTTCTTTCTCTCCTTGCCCAAAAAGCAAACTAGCTAAAAGTGGGAATTTTCCTCTATCATAGGCTGTGTTCTTGTTTTCCCCTCCTCACCGCCTTTTTTGCAGTACTCACATTTTGTCCACTTTTGTCCATCATCAAATATTCAGCCATTCAAGTGGCATTCAATGAATTAACCAAATGATGAACGACAGGATGAACAAGGAGAATTTATTCTGCTCAGCGCTCCCTTCATTACACCAAATAAGCATATTCAAATTCAAACCGCAATCACAGAATGTAGTCAGGGGCTTGCAAAGTTGCACCAGTTGCATTTTCACTTAAACTCTTAAAACTTTCACTCTTAAACTTTCATTTTCACAATTAAACTTTCTTCTTTCTTGGTTTTTTTTTTTTATACGTAGAAAGGAAGTGTGCCTTGTCTCTTCTAAGTCACCCCAACTGGATTAAACTCTTAGAGGAAAGAGCCTCTGCCTTCCTCAAACCTTTCAAGGCTCCTAGCACAGTTCTCTACTCAGAACAAGCACTCAGTGAGCACATGTTTATAGAAGGAATGAGTGAGAGGAAAAAAAAGAATAAAAATGATTATCATTTCACCAGTCGATAAAATAAATACTTAAAATCAGAGGAATATCACTGACTCCATCCATTCTGGCAAAACTCCATGAAATATTACAAATCTGTGCATTATGTTCTCAAGCTATAAATCTCATAACACTCAACCACATTGCGAAATACAGGAGAATGTCTATAATGGATATTTCTACATCTTCGTATCGACATGCAAATTCACGAGTGAACAGGATCTTAGAAAACTCTCTAATTCCTACCAGTGAATTTGGCTATGTGGATGCACAAATACAGCTTTTAAACCTCAGAGGTTTTGGTTGCAGAATTAAGTCCTCTTAATAGAGCTGGAGTTCAGAGGATGATGGCTGTGGCTCAGAGGTGAGAGGGCTCTAAAAACATCCCTGGTCCGGGTTAAGGTTCTTTGCAGAGATCATGATGACTGTTGCAGACCATGCTGAAATGTTGGGCCCACATTACTAGATGGGTCTATTCTCTAAGGATTGCTTCCCAATGATGGCATAGAAACTACTCAAATGCCATGATGCTTTTTCCTTGTCCTACCACTGCCCAGCACAGCATACCTGTCTCTGCCTGAAATTTTGCCTAGGAGACCCATTTCTTTGAGTCTCAAACCACACGTATTCATCCATTTATTCAGCAAATAAGTATTAAGTATCTACTGTATTCTAAGGATCATGCTAAGGATACAAAGGCAAATGAGACCCGGTCCCTGACCACAAGAGATTTAAAACTAGTGAAAATACTGTTAAAACAGAAATACTACTGAAAACAGTTGCATGTTAAACTGCCTTCAATACCACCTTGTTGTGCATTTTTGTTGTTGTTGTTTTTGTTGTGTTTGCTTTTGTTTTGCCTCTGAGAAAAAGCAAATTGGCCTGTTAGGCCCCTAGAGAATTTTCTCAGGAGTCTTTTTGCCTGCAGTTTGAGGTTTGTAACACCAGATGGCACAACTGAGTCTCAGCCTGAGTAAATTCTGAAACATGAAAAAGAAAAGAACACGGCTGAACACGTGTCCTTTTAAATATCACTTATTAATATAAATTGAACAAAATAAAAATATATAATCTTCATATGAAATAATTAAGTATTAAAATAACAGAATAAGAAATCAACAACTATACCGTATGACCTTTAAGTGGACTTTTAATCTCCTGATCACATTTTTTCTTTAATTTTGTTCATTTGGAAACTCCCAGGTCTTTCTTAATTAGGCACCAGTCTTTCCCTCATCCCTTCCTTTGGATTTTTAACGCTTGGTCCTAGTTATTCTGTGCTTTTCTGCCTACTTCCGTGGACTGCAATGTTGTTTCAGGTTACTACCCTATCAACCTAATTCTTTTATTAAACTCTGTTTCAAAGTAGGGCTTATGTTTTCCATTCCTATTCAAATCCTGACATTTTCTGAATCTAAAACATAAACTCTTTAATCACTGGTTCTCAGAGGACATTTGGCAATGTCTGCAGATGTTTCTGATGGTCCCTACTGCAGAGGGGAGGGAGGGATGGGAGTGCTGATGGCATAGAGAGGGGAGAGGCCAGGAATGCCGCAAAATATCCAAAAATGCACAGGGCAGACCCCACCACAAAGAGTTAGCCAGCCCCCATTATCAGAAGTTGAGAAACTCTGACTTTGCAGAGCTGCAGGAGGTCCTAAGATCACAGGAGTCCTATCAAACCTGGGTGTGCTGAGAAAATGCAAGTTTCTTCCCTTTGTGGCAGGGAGTTCCACGTAATAGTCCAAGTGAATTGTCGTCTGTCAGAAACTTCGCTTTTAAAGATTACTATTAAAATGGGCCTCTTCTTCCTTTAAAAGTCATAACATAGTCCAAACATAAGCTCACAAATACCATCTTTATGCAAATCAGAATCTTAGGTGTTTCACACTTTATTAAGAATTAGTTGACAACTAGCCAGGAACAAGATAGGATGCCAGCTGTGTGAAAAGAAGACTTTAATTGCAGGAAGGTGTTATTCTTAGTGAAATAAGTCAGACAGAGAAAGACAAATACGGTAGGTTTTCACTTAGATGCGGAATCTAAAAAATAAAACAAATGAACAACTATAACCAAACAGAAACAGACTCACAGATACAGAGATCAAACTGGGATTTACTGGAGGAGGGGAAAGGTGGCGGGGGGGGGAAGTAGGTGAAGGGGGTTAAAAGGTACAAACTACTAGGTATAAAATAAATAAGTTACAAGGATATAATGTACAACACAGGGAATATAGTCAATATTTTATAATAAGTTTCTATGGAGTATATTCTTAAAAAATATCAAATTACTATGTTGTATACCTGAAATTAATATGTTATTGTAAGTCAGCTATACTTCAATTCTTTTAAAAAAGAAACCTTTAGCTGCAGAGGTGGGAAATAGCGGCATACACATATTTGCTTTAGAGTTTTCCCTTGACAACGTTGAACTTTATCTGAGCCCTGTGCTCCCAGAAAGCAGCTACAATTAAGAAATCCCCTCCAATGCTATCATGGTCCAAGAAAGGGCAAAGCACAAAGGATCGCCCTGCCCTAGCAGAGATTCCTCAGGACTCAGATAAGGCTCACTTGCTCCTACCTTTTCTCAGCACTCCTCGTTTACTTGCTTTTCTGTAAAACTCCAGGTTTTCTTTCTTTTCTTTGAGATAGTTCTCACTAGCGAACACTTCCCCTACTGTGATAGCCTAAATAAAATCATCTTCCAGCTGGTCTTTCACACCCTCCTATCTGTCCCCCTGTTGTTTCACTAATTTTAAGTGGCCAGACCTCAGAGCTGCTCAGAGGAAGACGAATATCTCCAAACCTCCTCCAGGCTATGGAGACCCCGCTGAGAGAAAGAAAGGAGCTGGATTCCACTTCTCCATCAGCCTTTCACGATGTCCCTGCAAAACGTTGCTCTGGCAGATACCAGTCACTGAGGTGTTTGTAATGAGAGACGCACCCAAGTCCAAACGTTGGGCTCTCTCTTCTGTGAAAGGAAAATCAAAATGGAGTCAGTATTGTTAAGAACTCTCCCAAATGGAACCAGGAAGCCATTGAGGAAGTGCGCCTTATGCATGTCTCAGCCTGGATGGAACCTGAATTTTGACCACTTATTGTCTTAACATGGTCATCCAGAACGTCTGCCCAATGTTCCAGAAACTCAAGACACTTATCGGACCCTTACCCTTAAATAACTCATGACAACCTCTCCCTTCAGGACAACTATTTCCTTTCTAGTGTCAGAGTCGGTCATAATTCCTGCCAGACAACTTTAGCAACCTTGTGACTCCTTCCTTTATAATCCCTTGATCTTTCTCTTCCCCAGAACTCCCGGGTTTACCCAAACGTGTCTCCTGAATTACAATTCCTAAGACTCCCAACTAAAGCTCTTTGGTCTCTGCAGCCTCAGTACTGATTATTGTTTGACACTTCAGCACCACTGCTGCTACCCTGCTGGGCTGGGGGTAGGCGTTAACAGGTAGGGCAGTTAAGACAGGAACCCTATGGGATAATCCGTGGATGAGATGAAATGCCAGCATGGACCAACCTCCTCCAAGAGGTGTGAGGCATGCAGCGGGCTGGGTGGATGTCAGGGGAGGCGTCGGCTCGCAGAGGCTTATTGGCATTTGCCATCTTCCGTGTATGTTACACATGTCCCTAAACGATGGTCCCAGTTCACTCCCATCCAATCCCAGTGGTCTTTAGCCTCTAATGCTCTCCTTCAAGTCTCTTTCCAGTCTTCATCCTTGCATAAACAGTAAATCCTACCTGCCCTGGGGCTTTCCCTTTTGATTCTCAAGAATATAGTTTGGATGTCAAAAGAACTGAAAGCTAACCTTTCCATCTTTACGTTCTTACATTGAAATCCCAATTTCCCCCTTAAAATCCCAATTCCCCCTCGTCTGCCTTAGACAGCCTAGGGAAAGGATCAGAAAGTGTAGGCAGGAAAATGAGAAAATCACAAAGATTAATACTAAGTGAAACCATGATACTAATTCTTTCAGAGCTCAGTGACCATTCATCATTTACCTGATAAGTACTGGTAACCAGGAGGATATACAGTACAAGAGAAGGATGAGGGAGAGATGATTCCAAAGTTTTGAGCCGTAGCGGCTGTGAGGATGGAAGGTGATGACACTGGTAGAAATGGGCACGTCGGGAGCTGAGGTGGGTCTGGGAAAGATGAAAACCAGGCCTTGTTAGCTTGAGGCAATAGGAAGACATGTAAGTGGAAAGTCTTCTGCACTGTGGGATACAGAGTTAGAGCTCAGGCAGCGGTTAGGGCCGCAGGTATTATCTATGAAGGCTCTTGTTTAGCATCACGCATCAGTAGCAGTCGCCCAGAGATAATTAGTAAAGAGGGAGACATAACTGTTAAAAATCAAAAATCACCCACATTTAAGAGGCAAGATTTAAGAAGAAAACTGAGCCACAGTGACAGCAGAAGCTACAAGAAAATGAAAGGTGTATTTTCACAGAAGTCCAACAAAAATTTTTTTTGTCAAGTTGGAGGAAACAGTCCCCAATGTCCAAATGCAGGGAGGTCAAGATAGGTGAGTCTGAGGAAAAGCAATTGAATTTGGTCTTCAGAAAATCACCAGGGACCTCAGAGAATGGCTGGCATGGGGGACGTAGAAGGTTAATCAAACCTCTAGCCCTGCTCACCCTTACGAGCCTGGGAAGTCATCCAGGTAGTTTGGGAAGCTTCTGAGGGCATCATTATTTACAGGAGTCACCGTTAAACAACCTAAGAACAACTTTCCAAATAAAGATTTATATTCACAATTTGAATTTGAAGAGAAGTCAGTGTAATGATGGGAAAAGCACGGGATTTGAATCCCAAGTCCTTGGGTCAATTGATGTTCTGGTTCTGCCATCTACCAACACTGAGAACTGGGGCAAGGCAGTCTCTTTGGTCCTTTATGTCTTCATCCATGGGAAGAATGGGGTTATTGAAGAATCAGTACTCAATAAGGTTGTTTTGTTTTGGTTTGGTTTTTACTGTAGCACAGTATATATGTATAAGGTATTTAATATATAGTTGTCACAGAGAATTGAGTCAAACTAGTCTAGAAACAGGAAAACTGAAGTTTTTAGTTTAAAATTCTGCAGTGAATGACAAAATTCCAAGTCTTCTAAACTTGGAATAAATTAAATTAAATGTCTCTCATTAAGAGGTACAAAGTTCCAGTTACAAAAATCAATGAGTCACAGGGATGAAAGGTACAGCATGGGGAATACAGTCAATAATAAAGGAACATCTTTGTATAATAACAGATGGTAACTAGAATCCTCGTGGTGATTATTTTGAAATGTACAGAAATATTGCATCACTATGTTGTGCACCAGGAACTAACATAGCGTCGTAGGTTAATTGTACTTCTGCAAACAAACTCATAGAAAAAGAAATCCGATTGGTGGTTACCAGAGTTGGGGGATGAGGGAAAGGCGGATTTGGATGAAGGTAGTCAAAAGGTAGAAACTTCCAGTTATAAGATAAATAAGTACTAGAGGTGTAAGGTACAACACAATAAATACTGCTGAATGTTATTTATAAAAGCTGTTAGAGAGTAAATCCTGAGTTCTCGTCACAAGGAAAAAGGATTTTTTTCTATTTCTTTAATTTTGTGTCTATATGAGATGGTGGATATTCACTAAACTTACTGTGATAATAATTTCGTGATGCATGTGAGTCAAATCATTATGCTGTATACCTTACACTTACACAGCGCTGTATGTCAATTATATCTCAATGAGACTGGAAGAAAAAGTAAACAAAATGAAGATGCTCTGCCCTTCACACACACCGTGTGCAGACCCAAAAGAGAATTAGATCCTTTGGGACAAAAGTCTACCTCTGGCTGAATGATTTACTCCATACTTTTCCCACCGGGGTCCCCAGCTTCTCAAGTGGGGTACATCCTCCACAGTGCAAGGAAGCATGCCTAAGGGTCCTAAACAAATTCCCTGAGGCTGCCTGGAACATCGGTTATGTTCAGGTCTTGAGCAGGGGTACAGGGTATTTTTAGGTTATAACACAAGGTGAATGAGATACACTGTGGTATAGAATGCAAAATGTACGTGATGTTTGAGACAAAGCCCATGACTTCAGAGTAATTTCAGAATCATAGCAGGCCATTTGGGGCCACACAGGCCCAGATCGATGGACATTTTTTAAAACTCTTATTTGCTTTTATGTGTACTTCAGTGGGAAAGTTTGAATAGCACTATTACTTTGTTCCTTATTCTCTTTTTCACTGAAGACATAATTGTAAAGCTCACTTTACCTCTACTTAGGATTGATGTTCCGCTTTACCAGCTGGCTTCTGTTCTCATTGCTAGTTGCCTGTGTCACACCTATAGTTAAGTACCTGACATGCTTGTTTTCGTTTTTGTCTTGTTCTCTTCTTTTATCAAATCTTGTAAATCTCTTTTAGAACAGGTGCTGTGCCTAACTTTTCTGGGGAGCCTGGGCAATGTCCACACCTATATCTTGCATGCAATGGGCACTCAATCAATTACACTGAACCAAACCAAAGACTGCAGAAGGCTAATTATTATCATTCATTTTAATAAGTAACATTATGAAACTTACTATTTATTAGTAAGTGGGGGATAGCAGGGGAGGGAGATAAATTAGGAATTTGGGATTAATGGATACACACTATATATAAAATAGATAAACAACAAGGACCTACTGCATGGCACAGGGAACTATATTCAATATCTTGTAATAACCTATAATGGAAAAAGAATCTGTATATGTATAACTGAATCACTTTGCTGTACACCTGAAACTAACACAACATTGTAAATTAACTATACTTCCATTTAAAAATGGTAAAAAAAAAAATAGAAACTTACTATTTAAAAGTACTATTTTAAAGCACACTATCTCATCTGATTCTCACAAGAGCTTAGATAAGTCAAAACACAAGATACCGAGTCAAAACTAGAAACCATATTTCCAGAATGCTTTTCAATTAGACAATCAATCCAAAAATATTTACTGAGGACCTACTCTAAGCTAGGCACTCTTCTGGGCTTTAGGAAACATGATAGATAGATAGATGGTTAGATACAGGGTTAAATAGATAGGTAGATAGGGATACAGAGATATAAATATTCAGCACATCTCTCCATGGAGGAAGAACAGACGTATAAAATAATTAAGTAATCAGCAATTTACTAATTGCTGAAAGAAGTTCAGGGAGCCATGGAAGCAACACACAAGGAGGCTTTTACTAGGATTAGTGAATATTGGCTTCCCACCTGCTGTCTACAAAATCTCCCTTTAGGTGCCTCTCTTCTATTGCCCTGGGTCCATTTTATGTCAGGAGAAGAAAATGTACCTAGGAATATGCTAGAGCTGAAGAGGAACCCAAATAATAGGAACAAATATTTGGCCGAAGATGTAGTTAACTACTTAGTTTGTCTCACTGGGGGGGGGGGACAAGTTTCAAATATAGCCTTATCAACATAAGAATATGTTTCTTCTTTATTATCTTGGTTGCCATGGACTTGAATTTTGATGGGGCAATTTTCAGCGCTTAAACACTTGATTGCTACTAATAACCAAAGTAATAGCACAACAGTGTTTAGGTTTAATTTATGGGTATTTAACATAACTTTAAGTATGGATTTCTCCAAAGGCAGCTGCTATTTTATTGGAGCTAAGTTACAAGGACATCTTATCCTGAGGGAGTAATCACAAGCAATGCAAATGACCCCAGACACTTATCTCGACCCTGCAGATTCCCTGTAATACAGAGCTTGATGACCATCAATTGCTAACACCAGTTTGACAGATGTTTCCCCCTGCGGTCTTGCTTTAGTAAGGCTTCTGTAGTGAGGACAAGCTAAATTTGATTTTTTCAAAAAAATCTCCCTGTCTTTTTAAACGAACCCTCTTAACCTTCATTTCCTCAGGGCTTGTCTGCAGGTGGACAAGCGAACTTCTCCGGCAGTCCACCAGGGGCCGCTGTTCTGCAAGCAGTGACAGCAGGGAGGACTTGCCTTCCACCTCCAAGCAGGCTGAAATTGCTGGTGGATGCAACAAAAACACTCCTTTCAAAATATGTTTTTCAACCTTGAAAACACTATGCTAAGTGAAAGAAGACAGACACAAAGGTCACATATTTCCCTTGTGCTATATAGTATGACCTTATTGTTTATCCCTTCTATATATACTAGTTTGCCTCTGCTAATCCCAAACTCCCAATCCTTCCCTCCCCACCCCACTGCCAACCTTACTTTTTTATTCACGTGAGGAGGCCATGTGCTTGAGAGGAAGGTGTATTGCCTTGAAATCAAGGATACTTAGATCATCATCAAGGCTGCACAAGGACCCCAATTTGTGTAATCTGGCTCGGGGGTTGCTTTAAAGTAAAGATAACAGCAGGACCTTCTGGGGTTGCCATGAGGGTTAGATGATTAAGTCTTCAAAGCAAGTTATAGAGTAATTTCCTTCTCCTCTGCCTGAAATTATTTTAGGATGAGCCTAGAGAGAGCTCAGGCTTAGACAGCAAATGGATCTGATTTTGAATCCTGTGTCCCCCAGTTGTTAGCTGTAAGGCCTTTGGGCAAATTCTTCGACCTCGTTCCTTCAGTGTTCTTATCTTTAAAATGGGGATAATAACCTTGCTTCCCATGAATGCACTAGGAGCTGTGTACTCACCTATTACCTATCACCTATCCTCAGTGAAGATTTCTTTCAGTGGTACCAGTCTATCCTAATCCACACATGCTTCTAGCTTTCCTTCAAGGTCCATATTAAATATTGCTTCCTGTTCAAAGTTGTTTGATACCACCCCCTTTGTACCTTTTATCTCTTTAAACTTTCATCATCCTGAGTTGAAATGTCTTATATTTATCTCACTCTGCCCTACCTAAGAACTGCAGTGTGTCCTTCATATCTTCCCCATTCCTTCCTTACAGACAATTCTTAGTGCCTTAAGGTAAGAACACTATCGTACTCATCATGTACACGGCACCTGTAGATAGGGCTGCCTCACTGCACAACTCCAGGGCAGCATTCACACTGTAGTGTACGGGAACTGCAGCCTCTAGATTTGTACAGTGCACAGACCTGCCCACAGTGATGTTGCATATATAGTGGACTCTCAAGTATATGTTAGATTTTTTTCTTTTTTTATTGAAGTATAGTTAATTAACAGTGTTGTGTTAGTTTCAGGTTACATCAAAGTGATTCAGATATATATAGATATATATTTCCATTATAAGTTCTTTTCCATTCCTTTCCATTATAAGTTATTACAAGATTCTTTTCCATTACAAGTTATTACAAGATATGAATAGAGTTTCCTGTGCTATACAGTAGGTCAGTGTTATCTATTTTATATATAGTAGTGTGTATATGTTAATCCCAACCTCCTAATTTATTTCTCCCCGCTGCTATCCACTTTGGTAACCATAAATTTAAGTATGTGCTAGATTAACCTCTCTGTTCCTCTTGTTACTGATCTGTGACTCCATGGAGTCTAGCCATGGAGCCCTTTTTCTAATGTACATTATGCAATACAGATCAAAATGGAGAAATCCTAGTGGACAGGAGAGAAAGAATAGGTTGGATCCTGGCGTTCTGGGCACCGTTACAAGACCACCCACCTCAGTAAGCCTTTGATGCACCTCCAAGGGACCCCTGGACTAGATCATCTCTGCACTTTTAGGCAGAGCTGACATTCCCGCCTACTTCCTCGGTGCTCAGAGGGCAGTTCCAGGAGTGAATTTATGTGGCTCTGAGAGGCCCAAATGTCTGAGATGAGTTGGACTTGGATATAGACATTATCCTCTTCATCATTGTCACCCTGAAGAACAGTCATGGGGAATATGAGAAGAGAGCTAGAAGGAAGCTCAAGAAATGATAATCCTGTGTGTAATATCAATAAAAACGTAACTGGAAACTTACCAAAAAATAAAATTGAAGGCCAGTATAAAGGAGACACAGGGGAATGTCTTTGCTTTTCCATCTCAAGACTGCACCTCATTGGGGTGGGATCCACATATGCAGATGTGCCTGTTGAGTCTAGTGTGGCTGGATCGTTAGGTTCCTTCTGGCTGCACAAAATGACAAATCCAACATCTAGTGGCTTATCCAAATCACACAACCACAAGTCAGGAGGTCAACAGTGTAGGGCTGGTATGTCAGCTCCATTAAGCTGTTATGAAGGTGGACTTTTACTCAGCCACCATTGACATGTGACCTTTGTCCTCACCTCTGTCACTTTATGCCACAAATGGCATCATGTCTGGGTTCAATATAAAAATAAGGAGAATCAAGGCAGTTTCTTGTCTCTTTTACCAAGAGGCCAAAGGCTTTTATAGGAGCCCCTAGAATACTTCTTGTCTTCTTCAGACTCCACATCACATTCCTTTTAATACTCTTACTCAGGGCATCTCATTGCTTACAAATCCAAGCATCTGTCTTTTATTGAGCAACTACTATGAGCCAGGCATTCTGATAACCACTTCACATGCCTGATCTCATGTCTTCCTCTTTTCTTCCTTCAGAAATTATTTATTAAATGCCTACTATGCAAAAATAGTAAAACTTAGCCTAAGTGCCAGCGAACACAGCCAGTTGTGACCCAGAACCTCTACATTTCTGAAGACTTTCACTCGTAAGAGCTAAGCCATGAATGAACTACAGGGCCTTCCCCAAAGTTTTCTATCCTGAGATAAGCCACAAAAGAAGGGGGAAAAGAAGCTAGGAACACTCTGTTAGGGAGGAGGTGTTGTTTTTCAAATTTTATTTTAATCAAAGACAAAACTTTCTGTTTTCAAAAACTGACCCAAAATGTATTTAATCAGAATTGCTGACAATCATATAATAATTTTACCTACATGTATCACTTTCTCCCTTTATTCTGAGAGCCAGCTAATTGGAAAGCTCAGCTACTTTGCATATGCTTTACATTTGCAAAGAAAAAAATAGAAAGACTTCAACATTGTTCATGTGGTTTTCCTCTGACGTACGTGCCAGGAAGTGAACAAAGCAGCCAAGGATTCTGCCCTTAAGAAGTCTATATTTGGTTGGGTACCCAAGTTCTGGTTACATTTATGTACATTTTTATATAGAAAATATAATGTTATTATTGTATATTCACATCTCATATATGTCACTAGTACTATTTATTAACACACCCTAAATAATAATGTTAATTGACTGTACTAGTCAATTTCCAAAGCACTTTCAAATGCATCCTGGCATTCATGTGTACTTCAACCACCGAGGTAAGTATCATTACTCTAATTTTACAAATGAAGAAACTGAGGCTCAGAGAAGATTAGGGTTGTCTTAGGATCAGGCAGCCAGTAATCAGGGGAGTGGAGATTTGTACCTGGATCTCCCAGCTCCATGTCCAGAGTTCTTTCTGTCTTCTCTCTTCCAAGGACACAAGCTGGAAGCTCCAGGTTGTCCCAATTTTACAAGTCCTGTCACCTTGTCCCCATAGATACGCTCATACTTGACTCATCAGGTAACCCAATTTTCAGTTCATAAAAAGTGGTCGAAGTCTTGATTGCACACCCGGCAACGCTGACGACAGAGTCCTCAGGCAGTGTTCCCTCACAACAAGGAGAAGTGGCAGCAAGCTTTCCCAATCAAGCCACTCTTGTCAGAACTGGAAGAGGAAAAGGAAAAGGCAGCAATATTCCGGAGGCCATTTGCTCAGCTGGTTGATTTAGTCTGTTTATATTCCACCGACAGAGCTTTATAAAACTCTACTTGATGAACCTGGGTCATGTATCTAAAGGAAGAAAATATCCTCTTTCTTCCTCTCTGCCTCACCATTTCTTCCTACTGGCCTCACTTCCTCAGTGTTGTCTTCTTTAGCAGGGCTTCTCAACATCAGTACAATGGCCAGATCATTCTTTGTTCTTGGGGACCGTTCTGTGCACTGGAGGATGTCTCATAGCATCCTTGACCTCTATCTACTAGATTCCAGTAGTTCCCGTCCAGCTGTGATATTCAAAAATGCTTTAGATGGAACCAAATGTCCACTGGAGGGCAAAATCGCTCCCAGTTGGGAATACTGGTCTATGTATTATACAACTAGGAGAGAAGATAGGAAAGCACAAATATACTGGCTTGTCTTAGTAAAGACAAAGGGCCGAGTGGCTCTCCCCCATCCACCTTGTCATGATAAGGCAATGATGTAAGGACTAGGATTTGAGCACTCTTCTAACGCTTTACTTACATATCTCTAATTTTTACCACATTCCTGCCAAGAGCATATTTCCAGCCCTGTATTCAAAAGTGAGAAGAAAAAAAAAAAAGGTGTGCACAGAGTTTAAATAACTTTCCCTAAACTAGCTGAAAGGTGGCAGATCCATTTCAAATTCGGGTTCTCTACCTCTAAATCCCATGCCCCTTCAAATATTCCATCTGACTCTAACCAGTTGGTTCATTTCCGCTGCTTATCATCTCATTGCTCCTAAAAGCTGAGCGTCTTACCCAAAGCCACGATGCTAAGAAGGTCAGTGCTGGGATGCAAATGCTCTTTGCACGACCCAACCCAAGAGAAGCTATAAAACTTGGGCTCTGAGCTTTCTACATCCCTTGCCTGTGGACGGCCCACCTGGGCATGTAATGAGAAAAGCAGCCACAAAGAAGAGTGTTCTGTAGAGGTGAGAGCTCCGACTCTGGGGTCAGACAGGCCTGGAACTAAATGCCATCTCTGCTCCTTTCCAAATGCATGTACTTGAGCAAGTTCTCTCCCTCTCTTTGTCTTAGTTCCCTCACCTGTGGTTGAGTTGATTACAGGAGGCAGTTCAAATAGAGAACTTCACAAGATGCCTGGTGTATAGGAAGAGTTCAAAAAATGTTAGCTCTTATGATTAAATTTAGTTAATATTCCCTTTCTACTGAGTCAGGTTTATCATCAGTGCTCCATAAAGCTGCTTAAAACTCCTTTCCTCTATCCATGGGCTGCTCCTGTTCACACTCTCCACCGTGGAAGTTCAATATTTCCAACCACTCTCTTCAAATCTCTGACTCCATGCATACGGTCCCTTTCATTTAAGCCAGGTTGTGCCATTCGCTTCACAATGCAGCCGAAGGCCACGTCAAGTAATTTCTCCTCCGTCCCTTCCACTCTAAACATATTTGCAGCCCCTTAGCAATAGATATCAATATCTATATATTTCCACGTTCCTCCTTTGATTCTTTCTTAGAGGCAAAATGACTCTACTCTTCCAAACCAAACAGGCTCTCTTCCAGCTTCTAGAACTTCCATTAGCGAGCCCCTTCCTCCATTTCCTGTCTCTTTCATCTCACCCTCTCCACTAGGTTTCTCCCCTTCATCAGCAAATGCAGGAGCTAGGAGATTGGCCTTCAGACCAAATTTGCCTAGCCATCGTAATTTTTTACCTGTATTGTATGTTTTGGGCGGATGTTTTGTGAGGATATTCAGACTCTGAGGGAGAGATAAATCACTCCCACACACACCCCGAGGCCGCTCTCCATATAAATAAACCCCAGTCTTCTCGAAACAGAAATGTGCTTTTTTTTTTTTTTTTTTGCGGTACGCGGGCC
>NW_006771143.1:3708551-3729532 GCF_000442215.2 Lipotes vexillifer
GCGGGCCTCTCACTGTTGCGGCCTCTCCCGTTGCGGAGCACAGGCTCTGGACGCGCAGGCTCAGCGGCCATGGCTCACGGGCCCAGCCGCTCCGCGGCATGTGGGATCTTCCCGGACCAGGGCACGAACCCGCGTCCCCTGCATCGGCAGGCGGACTCTCGACCACTGTGCCACCAGGGAAGCCCGAGAAATGTGCGTTTACTGTCCTAGCTTCCCCCCTCTCCTAGGCACCGCTCAATCTACTGCATTCTGTTTGCCATTTCTCACAGTAGAGAACATTTGGGGTAAATGTCCGGGTCACAGCTACCCCCTCAGTGATCCTGTTTGAGCTGCCCTGCGTTTCGGGGAGAAATTTCTCCCCATCCTGACCCTTCCTCACTGCAACGTGGGAACTGCCATCTTCTTACAGGAGCACATCAACTTAGTCCCAGTGATTATTATACGGTGATCCTATGGCCAATGAACAAGTCCCTGACCGCAGTGACTGGCCCAATGGGCAGTCAGTCACATGACACAAATAAGACTAACCAAAAGCCTTCCCTAAATTTTTCAAACTAAAGCTGCAAGGGAAAAGTTTTTTTCCTCTTTCCTGGTAAAACTATATGAGTGGGAAGCTGAATTTTCCTGTAGCTTAGTCCTCAAAGAGAAGTTTGCTAAGAGAATAAAACTGGCACACAGAGAAAAGCTGAGCTGAGAGACCAAAATATGGCTCCGTCAGAGTTCCCGTGCAACCAGTCTTAGGCCAGCTGCATCCCTGCCCTACCCATGTTTTGGTTACATAAGCCAGTAACTCTCCCCAAACTTTTTACATCCATTGTCCACTGAAAAAAAAAAAAAAAAAAGCACAACCTAAAAGCTGAGAATTATGTTTTATTCCACGGACTTGCTGAGGACTTAAGCCTGAGAGGTAGCCTCTCAGATAGCTCTGAGGGACTATTCGGAAGAGGTGGGGAGAAGCCAGGATATATAGGAGTTTTTGCAACAAAGACCAGGTAGTTGGAACATCAAAAAATGTCTGCTAATTAAAGAAAACCAGACATCTCAAGTTAATAAATTTAGCACTTTTCTATGTGTGGGAAGATGCAAGAGTCTGGGCTGATTGGAATTATTCCTTTGATAGGCACCTTAACTATTTAGGGCTAGCATTCTGCTATTCTCCATTCTGAATCCCCTCAGGGTGCACAGGTAGGGGGGCTGCGGTGGCTGGTGGCTGATGTCTGCAACATCCTTTGTTTACTGATGTGGCAAGCGACTTTCTTTATCCACACCTTAAGCAAGTTTGGGTGGGTTTCTGCCACTTCTAAAGAGGAGTCTTGCTCCTCTCCTGGTTCCTACTCTCTCCCTCTGCTTCTCCTTGCCCTTGTACTTCTTGACATGGAAATCAACACTTATTCTCTTTAATCTCTCACCTTCCATTCAGTACCAAACCGATTAACAATATGACTCCTGTCGCTACAACTCTATTCAAGTGGGACTAGCAAAAAAGATTAAAGACCTAATTTAGAAACCCAATGGCCTGTTTTAGGATTTTATCCACTTCGATCTCAGCACGGAGTTAACACCATGTACCAACAAATTTCTCCTAACCTACCTTTCCAACGTGTCTGGATCTGATTGCTAGCTGGTCACTGCATCTCAAGCTTCTCCACAGGAAGTCCCACTCTGCCAACTTTTTAAGGTCTGGTGCATCCCGGAAGTCCACCATTAGCTCTCTCCGCACTTGAGATATTCTCCCTGGAACATCTCATCTAAGCTCAACTTCTCTAAGACTTCTGTTTATAACCCCAGGCTTGATCTTTCCTCTAAGCACCAGATTGGCACAGTGAACATTTCTACCTGGGTGCTCCACAGGCAGCCAAAAACAATGTCATCATCCAGTTCATGACACTGTAACTCACCCCATTCACCTAGTAAATATTTATTGACCATCTACTGAGTGCTAGACATTATTCTAGGTACCGTGGATATTTCCATGAACAAAGTTCTTACTCCAATGAACACTGTATTCTGACTACATACTTCATTCCCTTTCTCTCCTTCCAACCTAATTGCTCTTCATTCTGTACATTTTTTTTTTTTTTTTTTTTGCGGTACGCGGGCCTCTCACTGTTGTGGCCTCTCCCGTTGCGGAGCACAGGCTCCGGACGCGCAGGCTCAGCGGCCACGGCTCACGGGCCCAGCTGCTCCACAGCATGTGGGATCCTCCTGGACCGGGGCACGAACCCGCGTCCCCTGCATCGGCAGGCGGACTCTCAACCACTGCGCCACCAGGGAAGCCCCATTCTGTACGTTTTTATTTCAGAAACCTATTCTAGATTCTGCCCCTCCTCCATCACTACTGCCACTCTCATTCTCTCACCTTTTTTTTTTTTTAAACAGCCTCCTGTTTGCCTTTGAGGGTCTTCCTCCTGCAATTTATTCTCCACTCTGATGCCAGAATTTTCCTCATAAAGAGAAAAATTGTTTATTTTCACTCCTTTGCTTCAAAATCCCTGCTGGCTCACTAGCACTGGATGATAAAGTTCAAATTCCCTAATTAGGCACATATATTTCTACACAATCTGGTCAGAACCTAACTCTTCAAACTCATTAATGGTCCCCGTCCTACACCCACCCGGCTCCATCCCAGCCACACCCAAGAGCCGCCAAGCCTCTCATGCTTCTCTAAACAGCACATACACATCTTGGCCCCTTGGCAAATACTGGGTCCCACATTTGGAAATGCTCTCTTCTCCCCTTTCACCCCTTCCCTTCTTTCCACCTATTGATCTTTTTGTTTGTTTGTTTGTTTTTGCATCTTTATTGGAGTATAATTGCTTTACAATGGTGTGTTAGTTTCTGCTTTATAACAAAGTGAATCAGTTATACATATACATATGTTCCCATATCTCTTCCCTCTTGCATCTCCCTCCCTCCCACCCTCCCTATCCCACCCCTCCAGGTGGTCACAAAGCACCGAGCTGATCTTCATGTGCTATGCGGCTGCTTCCCACTAGCTATCTATTTTACGTTTGGTAGTGTATATATGTCCATGCCACTCTCTCTCTTTCTCACAGCTTACCCTTCCCCCTCCCCATATCCTCAAGTCCATTCTCTAGTAGGTCTGTGTCTTTATTCCCGTCTTACCCCTAGGTTCTTCATGACATTTTTTTTTCTTAAATTCCATATATATGTGTTAGCATACGGTATTTGTCTTTCTCTTTCTGACTTACTTCACTCTGTATGACAGACTCTAGGTCTATCCACCTCATTACAAATAGCTCAATTTCGTTTCTTTTTATGGCTGAGTAATATTCCATTGTATATATGTGCCACATCTTCTTTATCCATTCATCCGACGATGGGCACTTAGGTTGTTTCCATCTCCGGGCTATTGTAAATAGAGCTGCAATGAACATTTTGGTACATGACTCTTTTTGAATTCTGGTTTTCTCAGGGTATATGCCCAGTAGTGGGATTGCTGGGTCATATGGTAGTTCTATTTGTAGTTTTTTAAGGAACCTCCATACTGTTCTCCATAGTGGCTGTACCAATTCACATTCCCACCAGCAGTGCAAGAGTGTTCCCTTTTCTCCACACCCTCTCCAGCATTTATTGTTTCTAGATTTTTTGATGATGGCCATTCTGACTGGTGTGAGATGATATCTCATTGTAGTTTTGATTTGCATTTCTCTAATGATTAATGATGTTGAGCATTCTTTCATGTGTTTGTTGGCAGTGTGTATATCTTCTTTGGAGAAATGTCTATTTAGGTCTTCTGCCCATTTTTGTTATAGCATTTATTCTCAATACTATAAAATGCCATCCCTCTGATCCAGCCCATCAAGCCATTGCTATTTACCCCATCCTTCGGTTCTCAAAGCAGTTTGGTGATAACATGGTGCGTAGATCATCTTAAAGTGTATTCACTTGCAAGTGTGTCTCTTCCACAAAACAATAAGCTCCCTAGGAAGGGGGACTCTGCCCCATTCCTTGTTGCATTTCCTACAACCTGTATAGAACCTACATATAGCTCAGTGTATGTGTCATCATAAGGAGGGGGCCTAGCTGCTGTTTGTCTACCATTCACTCAGTTTTGTTTCAGTTACAGTTTTAGGTAGCAGAAACTGCTATTACCAATTTCAGTGTAAAGAGATTTATATCAGGTATTCGGGGGCTTCCGCAATTACTGGAAGGGCTAGGGGAGCGAACTCTAGACTAAACTTCCAGGAACAACTCCCAGCCCCCAGAATCCCCATAATAAGGAAAGTGGACACTGTTGCTGCCAAAAGCCACTCCTTCGCACCTTGCCTCCGTCACAGCCTGTGTCAGCAAAACGGACACTTTACCTCCTGCAATCTCTCTCTCTCTCCTTAACTCTGATCCATATTCAAGTCTTATTTGGGTGCATGTAGTTGATGGAACTGAAATCAAATCCAGAACTTTAACTGCAAGAGAGTCTGAGAAATTTCCATTTCAGCTTTCCAGCCTCTGCAATGAGGGGGTACTGCATAAGGCATTTGGAGTGGTTGTTGAATAGCCAATCCATAGTATCCACGAGTATCTCCTATGTGGTAGGCACTTTGCTAACTGGGTAAGGCAGGTACTATACTTCCACTTTACCAGTGAGGAGGCAGAGGCTCAGAGACAGTAAGAACTTGTCCCAATGACATAGTGCATAGGGGTGGGCTCTAATTCAAAATCAAATCTGCCTCATTCAAGATTGCGTTCTTTCTACCACTCTAGTTATTTACAAGTGCCTTAGTTAGTAGCATCTCACATAGGTCTAAAGTAAATTAAACTATAAAACAACAGAAATTTAACAAAGTGTATCCCTTGTTGTTGCCATCTTGTTACCATTACCCTAGATCTCCAGGAAGATGTGTTTTTGGTAGAAATCTTTGTCTTTTTACTAACGTCTAATGACAGGGTTGGTTAAGTGTAAGGTTGCATGGAGCCTGGTAAGAAATATCATTTTTCACTAAAAGTTCCTGGATTCCAAATATAGACTGAGTGCTGGTGACTCCTGAAAGCAGCTAACCTTCTTTCTTTTCTTTTTTTTTTTTTTTGCGGTACGCGGGCCTCTCACTGTTGTGGCCTCTCTCATCGCGGAGCACCGGCTCCGGATGCGCAGGCCCAGCGGCCATGGCTCACAGGCCCAGCCGCTCCGCGGCATGCGGGATCCTCCCGGACCAGGGCACGAACCCGCGTCCCCTGCATCGGCAGGCGGACTCCCAACCACTGCGCCACCAGGGAAGCCCCAGCTAACCTTATTTCTTGTCACCTTGTTCATGTTCTAAAGCACAGCACACTCTCATTCTGACTCAAGTCAATGCAAAATTACCCAAATCAGCACCAGTATCACATGAGGATGGATCTTCTGCCTCCACACTAAATGTCTTTTCTGTGGCTTCCTGAGTCATTTATTGATCACTTTCAGAATTAGGAACATCAGTTGAGTTGACTGATCTCAAACAAGTTAAGCAAGAGAAAATTCTCAGAAATATTTCAAGAGCTGAGCTCAAATAGGGCTTCTTAGCTAGAGAAAAGCTAAGAAAAAGCAGCAACAGACAGGTCACCCCCATAGTGCTGTCACATCACTACTCATGGCAAGATCTGGGAGAGTCAGTGGAACCCAAAGAGAGAGCTCTAAAGGGTGCATGACCAGAGGGTGAAACTGGGTCCTTGGTCACAAACAGAAAGCCAGGCTCTCAAGTATGTAGGGGAGCATGGCAGTGTGTGGGGGGGAAGAAAAGCACTGGACTAAGGCAAGAAACCTGGTACCCAATACTTTTTGCAAAGGCCAAGGTAGACCCAGGTAAGGAATCAGTGTTGATATGTAGTGTAAGGGCCAGAGATTCATTTAGGTGGTTCCCTGGAGCAACCAGCAGTAGGAAATACCAATAGAAGGATAGAAATCCATCATCGAGGTTCAAAGCCAGAGAGTCCAAGTTCTGTCAATAGTTGAAGGGACATGGGAAAATCTATAAACTGGAGACACCAAAATAAGGCAATCAGAGGTTAAGTAGAGACTGTAATGCAACCAGGAGGAAAAGTAAGGACTGAATTAAAGCCTGGGAGTGATTGAGAAATCATTCCATTTTCAGATTACCAGAGGCTCATTTATATTGATTATTGCATACCTGAGTTATTGTCCTGTCTTTGCACTTTTCCCCTCCGAAATCCTAATTCGGAAAAATGTCACACTCTGATAACATCCTCCTCTCCTTCCAGTGACCTGCACAACCAGCTTCACTATACCCATTCTGAGACCTCACCAGGATCTTCAATAGCTCTCCCATCTTTATTGATTCTATATCTTTCAATCACCCCCTTGTCCACATACTCAATATCCTTGTTCATTTGTCCTTTCTTCATCCACTCGCCTGTCTAACTTTCATCTGTGGCTGAGTCCCCCTCACTGCCTCTTTCATACCTCTCAGAGGATCCAGAGAGGGAAACTACACAAGTGGAAAGATTGGTATCGACAAATATGCATAGTCAACAAACTTAAATGGGTGCCCAGAAAACAATCTGGTAAAGAAAATCTGAGACGGGGCCAGGCATATGCATTTAAAAGCTCTACGGATGAGTCTGATGTGACAAGAAGACCTCTTGTTGTAGAGAAGTCCCTCTGTCCCTGTCTGTCTCTCCCTCTTTCTTTTTCTGTACTTCTCTTTCTAAAAAAATTATAAAACTCTGAGCTCTTAATTGTTTTAATAACCTTTATCTGAAGATAAGCACATGAGGAAGACAACTCGTGAAAAAGAGAATGGCAGTCCCCCAAGCAGCAGCAGCATCCAAAAGCCCTGGGTGAGGCTGTGGTCCTTGGACAACCAGCACCCTGGGGCCTGGGGGAGGGATCACTACCAGAAGGAAGATCTACAGGAACCCAATCGACCCAATCAGCAGGGCCATATTGTAACCAAGTAGGACCCTATGGGGCCTTCTCGGGTTAGAGCCCTCCCCCATACCCTCTGCTCTAGCTCCTCTCTGAAGTACTCAGATAATAGTATCTCATACATATTTCCTGAGCTTTTCCCACCACCAGGGGACTTCCCTGGTGGTCCAGTGGTTAAGAATCCATCCTGCAATGCAGGGGACGCTGGTTCGATCCCTGGTCAGGGACTTGAGATCCTACACGCCGCAGGGCAAATAAAGCCCTCATGCTGCAACTACTGAGCCCGCACACCACAACTAGAGAGCCCTCTCGCCGCAACTGATGAGCCCATGTGCTTTAGAGCTTGTGTGCCACAAGTAGAAAGAAGCCTGCGCACTGCAACAAAGAGCCCATGTGCCACAACGAAAGATCCCGTGTGCCACAACGAAAGATCCCGTGTGCCTCAACTAAATAAATAAATAAATAAATATTTAAAAAATAAATAAATAAAAACCACTTCCAGGGTCTGGGGGGTGGGGGGCAAGAACAACCCGATCTCCTTGCTTGGGCCTGCAATAAACTTTTCTCTGTTCCAAACTTCGACATTTTGGTTTCTATGGCCTCGTTGTGCACTGGGCACACGAACTTGTGTTAGGTAACAATTCGATCGTTGTGTCCTCTGGGTAAACCACTCAGCCACGACCAGCCCAGATTAGAAACTACAAGGTGAGGACGGAAGAAAATATTGCTAGGAAGTAGATAAGATTAGTGCATATTGGGATTTAACAAGCATTGATGACACCCACCCTAGATGGCATCCTCTGAGGAAAGCAGCCTAGGCAGAGCCTCTTCAGAACAGAGTGGAGCAGAGAGAGTCAGAGCCTAGCTCATTACATCTGTCCCCAAAGCAGTTCCATTATATTCTGAAGAGGAAGATATAGTAAAAAGAACTGAGCACAGCTAAGAATAGACACAAAATGCCTATCCTAACCCGAACTGGATTAAGCCAATGGTCAGATAAATTCCAAGGATTTGGACTGAGGGAAGGGCCTTCTGGGATGACTTTGAGACCAACAGGCTCATACTTTGAAGAGAAGGTGGAAGAAACATTTGGCAAAGTCTGAGAGGAAAGCAGAGAGCTCTCCACCTCCCAGTGAGGGGTCTTGAACCCCCATGGTCCATCCCTGTTTCTAGCACTATTTTTAGGGATTTAGATGAAAGCTGAGCCTTTCTCAATAAGTCAACCAGACCCCTCTCCAGCAGCACCAATCATTATGTCAGCTTTTGAGATTGTGTGTTCATAGTCTAATATGTTCGAATTTTTCTGTAGCAGATCCAAACTACTTTGGGGAGATTAGTTCTAAGAATTTAGATCTGTTGACAACAAAATTCAAAAGGCATTTTGCTTCTAATCCATGATCAATAACCAAACTCTAGCACCATCTACCATACCATTGCTACTATTTTTTGAGCCCACCTTTGTGCCAGGCTCTTTACCTACATTATCTTATTTAATCCTCACAACAACTGTATGAAGTAAGCACAAGTATTGTTTTCATTTTTCAGATGAGGAAATTAAGTAACTTGCAAAAAGTCATAGTAGCTATTAAGTGTCAGAGCAGAGATCAGAGGCCAAGTCTGACTGCCGGTGTCTTCTGTCTTAATTACCACGGCACATTGTTTCTGATCAACTTGAAAATAGTAACAACCACACTGGAAGAAATACAGCAGCCCAAACTAGGCAGCAAACTCCCTTTCTGGAAAGGGAAAAGAAATCATGGCAGCCCTAAATCCAATTAAGCCATAGTTCTAAAAGAAGTCATATATTTTACCTCTTATATCTGCCTCTTGAGTTTTGGTTTTACAAAAGCCTGTGCTCTAAACTCAGAAGTGTTTACCTTCAATCTGTCTCAGAAATTGATGTACAGGACAACGTGGTGAGAATAATAACAGCTCAGTTTGGGGACATTAGCCACGTGACCGGTGCTGTGCTTCAGTTAACACATATTTGCCTCCTATATTCTTCCAACAACCTTATGAGGTTGGTAGCTAGAATCCCTGTCTTGTAGATGGATATGCAGAGAAAATGGATATACATAGAGGTCAGTAATTGCCTCACTTCTTATAGCTAGTAAGGAAAAGAATAAAGATGCAAACCTGGGCAATTTGATTCCAAAGCCTATGATCTTGTGCATCCTTAAGCAGCTTCTGGGACCAATGCAAACTGGATATGAAATGACACTTTTTTGTGTGTTTTCAGCAGAGGTTCCAAATAGTCTCACAATCTGTGCAGGTCCCACTGGGATACTCCTGCCACCTTAGCCCACCCTCCAGCTCCAGGCTGTGTAAAAGACACTAAGAAATTCACTGAGCCTTCGCAGAGGCAGGCAACGAGGATGACTTTGGGTCAGGTTTTTCCCTTCCCTCTGGGTCACCCATCCAGGGCAGAAGACATGGAGGTGATCCTGCACTTTGCCACATTAAACCAGATAATGTGGGGGCTTCAAAAGAACCACTTAGAGAGTGAAACATGTATTCTTTGGAGTTTAAAGGCTGCAGGGACCAGCCCCTCAATTATGTCTGAGAAGTCTAAGTAGAGTCTGGGCTACCCAAAGGGGCCTCCGGAAGCCTAGTCCAGAGTGGGGGACCCACATGAAACGGCTGCAGGGACCCTTGGGATAAAGAATTAATGCTGGACATTCACTGTCCACAAAAGGGATCAAGTCGTAAGACTTTCCCTGAGCCTTGCCTGTCCTCTCTGACCTCTATAAGCAAACCTGCAGAAACCCAAAACAGTAGATGCTCGTAACTGAGGAACAAGAATGAGAAGCTGACTATCCATACCTGACCCAGCACAGGTTTCCCAGCCAGAGGCAGAACCAAGATGGCAGAAAGGAGGAGTTTCAACTTAACAAGACCCCAAGGCAACCAGGATGAGGGACAGTACTCTTTAGCACCCCAGATTGGAATAATGATGTTTAGGTTGAAGTTCTGCTCGCTCACATGCTGGCCCAGTGATCTTGGCAAGAAACGTGCTGTTAATTTTCAGTTTCCTTGAACCATGAAAAGTGAGAATGTGGGCTTCTTGTGAGGATTAAATGAGATACTGCCGGCAATCTCTTCCATTGCCTGCTACACGGTAGGCAATCACTACATGATAAGTACTATTATTATCACTGCTTGTGATGTCGCATTTTATTCTCCCAAGAAGTCTGTCCAAAGCCCAAGCAGTTTTCTGCAGAATAGCTCATATTGCAAAAGCAGTATAAAATGGTGTGGACTTTGGAGAAATAGTCCTGGGCTCATGGTAGCTTTTCCACTTATGGATTATGTGATCTCAAGCACAGTATTTACTTTCAGGGACTTCGTGTCTTCATTTGGATTTTTTTCTGTCTTATTCACTGTTTTTTCTTGTTCCTGGGGGTTTTGTTGTTGTTGTTCTCCAGAGCCTGGGACACTGTAAGGCAGAGAGAATAAATACTTATTGAATGAATTAATTCTTCCATAAAATCGTAGTAACAGTACCTATCTCATGCTCTGATTTGGAGGATTAGAGGAGATAATGCACACGGCAAGATAATACACTGGCATATTAATTTTTGTTTGTTTGTTTTTGTTTTTTTGCGGTACGCGGGCCTCTCACTGTTGAGGCCTCTCCCGTTGCGGAGCACAGGCTCCGGACGCGCAGGCTCGGCGGCCATGGCTCACGGGCCCAGCCGTTCCGCGGCATGTGGGATCTTCCCGGACCGGGGCACGAACCTGTGTCCCCTGCATCAGCAGGCGGACTCTCGACCACTGTGCCACCAGGGAAGCCCTGGCATATTAATTTTTGTATTATTCTTGCTTCTCTAGGAAATGCCAGAAAATGAAGAATTGATTTTTTTTTTTCTTTTTTCCCCCTCTTCCCTCCTCCTCCCATGTCCTGGCAGAATAGGCCTGTGTCTTAGACTTCTTGGCCACAGAGGGAAAGAACTTTTTCTTTGATTGCATGAGCTGCCCTGAAGACAACCTCCCCACAGGAGAGTACGGGAGGAGCGGATACTTGGAGGGCAGTTATGGACGAGAGATGGGGGAGCAGGTGCTTTGATGAGGAAGCGAGTGTCCCACTCCAGGTACTGAGAAGACTGGGGCCAGGGGGAGAGCCAGAAACCTGCTCCTAAAGATGGCAGAAGCCCTATCAGAGGTCCCCAGTGGATGAGTGGGGACTTGACATCAAGCACCTCAAGGCTGGGAGGCAGGAGCAATGGTCCAGGCCCTAACCTGATGAAGAGAGGAGACACAAAAGAAACGTCTTAGTAACAGTGGACCAAACACCAGAAACCCTCTTTTAAGCCTCCTGGCTTGTGCAGATCCTGAGGCTACGGCGCTTCCCCCGCCCCGCCCCGCAAGGGAGCCGAAGTCTATTCCTCTCCAGCTGAAACGGAAATTCAATTTCTCACCAACCCTGGCTGGTCTGAGCCAATCCAGGTATAACCTGATTTAATAAGAAAAGAAATAGGATGGTTGTGCACATGGATGTTGTGGAGATAAATTCATTTAAGTCCCATATACTCATAGCTTCTCATCTAATGTTTGGCACTTGGTAGAAGCTTAACAGATGCTAGTTTCCTCTTCTTACTGACCAGCAAATGCTGTAATGGTCAAATTTGTTGACTTGGAGATGATGGATGAAGGTTCCTGCTCAAAATAGGAACCTCATGTTCTTTATTTTGCAACAAGTTCTTGACCTTGTTGACCTCATTATCTGTACTCTCTGCCTCTCCACTCCTGTGGGGAGCTGAATGCTCCCCCAAACTTGACAGCCACTGTCTTCTTACTCATTAAAGACATTATGCAAATACCCATCTCTGCACTTTCCCTGCATGCCTCTTCCGAACATTCACCCTTCTTTCCATTCCTCTAAATCCCGTCCATCCTCCAAGAATCACCTCCTATCTTTATTCCTTTACAGACTTCCCAGTGCCTACCAAATTCAGTGCTTGCACATACTAGAGGCCCCCTTTCTGCAGACATGCTTCTTGTTCAAATATTTATTCATTCATTTAACAAGTATTTTTTAAAGTGCCTACTACAGTCTAAGCTCCGTGAAAGTCAAAATTGTTTGCCTAATTTGTTCACTGCTATGTGCACAATGCCTATTATAGTGGTTTATATTTCATAGATATCAATAAGTATTTGTTGAATGAATAAATGCTGGGGATACAGTGGTGAACAAAAGAAATAAGACTCTTGCTATTAATTATGGTTGTCTTATTAGTGATAACTATAGCAAGTTTTTCTTCTCCAAGACTCAAAAATGATAATTTCCATCAAGGTTCTGTTCTAGATGCTCTTCTTTTTCTATATCCACTCCAGTGGCAATGCCATCCACTTCTGCAGCTTCAGCCATCATCTCTGCACAAGTACATTTGCCTGATTAAGGATTGATTTTTCTTCTTCCAGGGAACAGATAAAGATCACTTCTTTTCTGTCTATATAAGTGGACCTAAACTAGAGACACACATCCTCAGGCTAAGGGTGTGTGTCAACCTTCACATCATCAACTAATCTCTCAAGATATAGAGAATAAAGAAGAATATCCATAGACAGACAGGTAAGGATTGCACTTTCTCACCACTCCAGGCGAATGCACCTCATACTGGCAGAGGAAAAAGAGTTTCACGTGAGATTTGGGGTGGGCAGGAGAGGGAGGATGTCCTGGAATCCACAGCTGAGGATCTGAGCCACAGGAGGAAAGGCATCTCTGTTAAGAGTCCCAGGAGTGTAACAGTAGCCCAGCCAGGTATTTCATGCGTATTAACTTAGCAAATACAACCATCCTGATGTTATGGTTCCCAACTTACAGATAAAGAAACCAAGGCAGAAGGAGGCTCAGTAACACCCCCAATGTTTACAGAGTCTGTAAATAACTGGGTAGGACCCCACTGAAGCCAAAAGAAAAACTTTTAACCACTCTATGGTATTGTCCTTGTAAATATGAAGTGATATTTATTATCACTTTATACAATTATTATTATATTATTATACAATTATTATTATTATACAATCATTAGAAACAAACATATATTTCTAATCCTGACCTCCGTCCTGAGTTCCAGACCATGTTTGTAACTGGGTCCTAAAGAATTTCACCAGATTGTCCCTCCAGCATGTCAAACTCAAGATGTCTAAAGATGAAATCATTACCTTGTCTTCCATAGCAGTTCCTCTTTCTGAATTCTCTAGTCCTGTCAGTACTACCCTTACTTTTTCATTCATATTGTCTGGAAGTATTAATATCTGCCTTTACTCTTCCCATTCCTGTCTGCTTTACCCTCAATTAATCGGCATGTCCTATAGATTGACTTCTATAAAATCTTTAAAACATGACCCCTTAATTTAACTGCTACAGCTTCAACCCTGATCTCCATCCTTCACTGCATAATAGCTCTGAGCCTTCCAACTGTTTATCCGGAATCACTTTCTGTCACATTTATCCAGAAAACCTTTTTTATAGTAGTCTTCCTGGAGCACAATTCTAATCACATTTCTACCATATTAAAAAAATCAAACCTTCCATGACACACTTAACCCCCTGTAACTGTATACAAAAGCACTCCCGTGTTCAGAAACTCCCACCAGCCCCCCTCTCTTTCCATTTAAGTCTCAATGTCCGTTCTGTTGCAGTCTTCTAGTGCTTTCCTACATGTCTCATGCTATGCTCTGCTATGTCAATTCAATGCTTTCCTCTGAGACTTTCCTCCGAAACTGTTCTGGCCTTTGCTTCTATCCGAAATGTCCTTGTCTGGGTCACCCCTGGGTTTCTGCTAACTGCCACTCCTCAGAACCCCTATATCACTTAGTTTGCATCCCTTTTATGACACATACCACATACTACTTTCCATACTTCGTTTTGTGATAAATTTACTATTCCATTGCCAAGTTGGAAGTTTCTTTGGTAAATGGCCAGCCTGTCCTGTTTCCCCAGTGTGATGGTTAATTATATTGTTCAACTTGGTTAGACTATAGATGCCCTGTTGTTTGGTCAAATACTAGTCTAGATATTACTGTGAAGATGTTTTGTAGATATACTAATGTTTACAATTAGCTGATTTTATGTAAAGTAGATTATCCTCCATAATGTGAGTAGGCCTCATCCAACCATTTAAAGGCCTTAAGAGCAAAAACTGAGGATTCCCAAGGAAGAAGGAATTCTGCCTAAAAGATTGTAACATAGAAGTCCTGCCTGAGTTTCTAGCTTGCTGGCCTGCCCTACAGATCTTGGACTCAAAATTACAACATCAACTTTCACCTAAATTTCCAGACTTCCTGCCAGTACTGCAGATTTGGGGCTTGGCAGCCCCCATAATCACATGAACCAATTCCATAAAATAAATCTCTCCCTCTTTCTCTGTCTCTCTCCCTTCCTATTGGTATCATTTCCTACAGATAGACCAGATAGATAAGATAGATAGATAGATAGATAGATAGATAGATAGAAGATAGATATAGATAGATAGATAGAAGATAGATAGATAGATGATAGATAGATAGATAGATAGAAGATAGATAGATAGATGATAGATAGATAGATGATATCTAGATAGATAGATAGATAGATAGAAGATAGATAGATAGATACATAGATAGATAGATGATAGATATATAGATAGATAGATAGATAGATAGATAGATAGAGTTTGTGTGAAGAGCCCTGAATGATTTGCCCACTTGGGGGCACAAGAAAGATTAGGTCACATTTAAGTTTGTTTTGAAACCAACCACCCCAGATCCCTATTTCCGTTTATCTCAATAACGCATGCCTGCCTCCACGGATAGTCTTCTCCCAACCCCCAGCTACAAGACAAGTCAGGAACTCCAATAAGCTGGAAAATCGTGCCTATATTTTGAAAAGCCCCATGCTGTGCAACATGGAGTCTCTGTCAAAAAAAGTGTCCTCTACCAGGCACTCTGGCAGCCCCGAGCAGCCCCGTCCACCCCTGGTCATGCTCAGGCCACAGGAACTTGCTGCCGTGACGGTATTTCCTCAGGTGAGGGAAAGTCTGGAGCGGCATCTCTCCTCCAGGCTCACGCACAGCAGTGCTCACTGAACTCTGTGATTGGCCTGGCCTTCCAAAGCCATAATCTGTTGTTGACTCAGCTCTTTACGTTTACACACACACACACACACACGCACACGCACACGCACACACACACACACACACACACACGCTCCTTGGCCAAGAGGTGTTCTAGCATCAGCCATGCCCTGATGCCCTGTGTCTTTTTCTAATGATGCGCTGCCTTGGCCACCACTCTAGACTGCTTTCCTCCTTAAAGTGAGTTTCCTCTTGAGATCTTTATTTATAAACAGCTGTCCTCAGTCATGGTCACTTCAACCCATCAGACACAGAACGTTAAACTTCAACGCCAAGGGATTTGTCCCCTTCCTCCAAGAACCCTCCTTGGTCCCAATCCACATTTGTCCTACATCTTTTTTTTTTTTTTTTTTGGCCCCCACTGCACAGCTCGTGGGATCTTATTTCCCTCAGCAGGGATCGAACCCGGGCCCTTGGCAGTGAAAGCACGGAGTCTTTACCACTGGACCGCCAGGGAATTCTCTGCCCAACATCTTAATAACTACGTGGCACCACCAAAGTTGGTCCTTTCCAAAACAAAGAAGGCATGCTGCAGAGTAAATTAGTATTTCCACCTCCAGCTGCCACTAACTTATTAATGACATTTTTTTCGTTTTATGATTCTTTTGAGTACCATTCACCATGCATCTCCTTAGGTTACTTCTCAGGAAATAGACCTCGAAGGAATCAGTGAATCGATAAATCTGTTTTCCTTTGATCCCCTGTCTTTTCCTCTCACTCATGGCCTCCGGAATTTCCCCGACACCTAAGTACAGTATTTTGTGGTATTTATATTTAATAAAAGTACATTGCAATCTCCCATTTGGCCTTTAGAAGTTGGGTATGTGGTTCAGGCCTTTTGAAAACCAGGCTGGGGAATCTGTACTTAATTTGGGAAGCGATGGGGAGGCATTGAACTTGAGCACTTAATTTCAAAGTAATAAAAAACTAATTCTCTGCTTTATCAAGATGACAAATTTAGCATACTATATACCTGAGTTTTTAGAGCAAGAGATAGCTCTTTTAATTTTTTTCCTTTATTAGATGTTACTGGAAAGCATTTTATCCCTGCAAGGCAGGATCAGGGTTTCCATAAACTCCTGAAAAAAAAAAAAAAAGCACTTCCAGATGGGAGAATTTTCAAATACTCCTCATTTTTGCAAATCACATTTCAAAAGGGAGAGCATTTGCATATTCAAGGTGAAATTCCATGGAACTGTGCCTCATGCCCAGTTTCATGGAGTAATTATTTCTACATTTTTGAACTGGCACCACCTTCAAAATATGTCAACTCAAACTGCACACTAGACATAGGTATTAATTAGCCAAGCTAATTATCCGAACTTGTTTAGACTAATCAAGTGATGCAGCAGCTTCAATCTGTTGGATTTTTCTTGAACAACTAACAGTGAAACATGAACTTGTTATGACTAGTAAATTGCACAGACACAATTTGCAAGTGAGAGAGAGATTCCACGTTCCCTGAATAAGGGTCCTTTCTCACTAAACCCGATCCATGGCCAACTCTGCCTCCAAAGGTACTTTGAAGAAAGGTCTTTCTTCCTTCCTTCCAGCAGAAAATCAACACTGCACGCTAGAGGAGAGGACGTAGAGTTAAATCGTCCTCTTCACCTGAGTGAGTAAACACCGCCTCGGTGCTAGGGAGGGCACAGCAGGGAACTGCAGGCTGTGAGACAGACTGCAAATAAAACCCTTCCGGGAGCAGAGAGTGGCCAGGCCAACGCTTAGCCCTGAAGCTGGCACCGCAGAGCCCTTGGCCTCATATAATTTCATTTCTCTGCGACTGCAGATCATTATGTGCCTGCAAAACTGCATAACGTGCCACTGACGCAGCTGTTATCCAGCAGACCTATTCTTTGCACGCCGATTTGCCCGCCTGCCTAATCAATCCACAGGAAGGGAGGCAGAAGCAATGTTGTCACCATCACACTGTGTTCTGGGCCTATCCTTCATCTCAAACTGCCTGCCCCTCCCACAGTTAGAGAAAATCATAGGCCTCGAAGTTTCCGTGAATAGGAGCTTTGCGTGGGTCCTGTGTTCCCCAGCTTTCACCACTTTCTGGGAAAGATAAATGTTTTTCACATCCTTTGTGTCTTAACCTGGTTCCGTCTCCTTCAATCCGGGTCTAAAACAAAGCTTCCTCTCCTCTTGGCTTCTCCCTTGCTGCTCTTCCGTTTTTCCTGAATTGCTCTGGTATTTCTGGATTCTTCCCATGTTGAGTCAGATCTGAGTATGGGCGGCGGAAAGCTTCTAATGTCATCATGTCATCACGAAATACAAAAGGTGGGCAGGCTCTGACAGCTTTAAGCAGCCCACAGCCTCAGGCTAGTATTTTTCCGCTGCAATGATGATAAAAGATAAGACATTGTTCAAATGTTCGTACGCTGGGAACCATCTAAAAGCAGGGCTTTCAAAATAAAAAACAGCGCTAGTTCCCAGGGACAAAACTCACATCTTCCTTTGTTCTGCCACAAAGCTCTTTGGCACCCCGGTAGAAGGGAACCCTCATTACTCAGGGCACTTCCGAGGAGCTGTGAGAAGCACAAAAGGGAGCTGGGGGCTTCCCTGGTGGTGCAGTGGTTGAGAGTCCACCTACCGATGCAGGGGACGCAGGTTCGTGCCCCGGTCCAGGGAGATCCCACGTGCCGCCGAACGGCTGGGCCCGTGAGCCATGGCGGCTGAGCCTGCGCGTCCGGAGCCTGTGTTCTGCAACGGGAGAGGCCACAACAGTGAGAGGCCCGCGTACCACAAAAAAAAAAAAAAAAGGGAGCTGGGACGGGGAGCCCTGCCCTGGGTGAATCAGAAATCAAAATATACCTCTAGCATCCTTTCCCACCAGTACTCCCTGAGCCCTGCTCAGAGGGAACCACTTACTTTTTTCTACTGATTTTTTTCATTATTGATTAAACCAGGTTATTAAATAATTTCTAGACTATTAATCTCTCCTAATATTAAACTATGTATGTGTATGTGCTATTTAGGTTATGACATAGAAATAAAGGGAAAGGCGCATGGGTACTTGAATTTACACGGTAGACGTTTTTTGGAAAAATGGACAAATTGTATTTTATAAGTCAAATCAAAGTCCTTGGGGGTTTCATCATTTAAAGACTTTGTATTGTAGATCTGCTTACAAAACCCATAACATTTCTGGTAATGTGGTTTTTCTCATGCATTTTTTTCAGGTGGGAACATATTTCTCATCTTAAAACGAGCATGGGAGTATATTTCTTCCAACAGAAAATTCTGAAATTTTTCCTAGATTCCTGTCTATCAGGTGCAGTGCTCCATAAAGTTAGATTTTGAATAATCTACAGTCCAAGGTCTGGAATAATCCCAGACAGAACTTCTGCATCCCAAAATGTAGCAACTCCGCTCTAGATTGGAGCACACTTTCACTCTGCTGTCTTTGCAAGACTGTTGCCCTTTGCCCAGAAATGCAACTGCAGTCTCTCAAGGCACAGATATAAATATAAATGGGGGAAATGTCTGAGGTACTTGATACCCTTTCATCCTAATCACTGGGCAATCTCTCTCTCTCTCTCTCTCTCACTCTCGCTCTCATAGATTTTTAAGTCACTTTGATAGTGAACTTTCTAACAATCAAGGCTTCCTAAAATGAAATAAGCTTACTTTTGAGATGACAATGTTCTTCTCAGAGAAGATATTTTGATAAAATCTGGATGACCACTCAACAGGTATGTAGTAAAATTATAATAGTTTTGAGATTAACCAACTAGTAAGATGATTCTTTTAAGTTTGTGTGTGTGTGTGTGTGTGTGTGCGTGTGTGTGTGTGTGTGTGTGTGTGTGTGTATACATTTTTTTTTACCTTGGTAAAATACACCTAACATAAAAATTACTATCAGTGACATTTAGTACATTCAGAGTATTGTGCAACCTTCACCACCATCTGGTTCCAGAGCATCTTTATCACCTGAAAAGGAAATCTGTATCCATTAAGGACCCATGACTGCGTCCCCATCCTTCCTCCCTGCTTCCCAGCCCCTGGCAATCACGAATCTGTTTTCTATCTACCTCTATGGATTTGTCTGTTCTGGATATCTTACATAAATGGAATCCTACGATATGTGGTCTTTTGTGTCTGGCTTTATTCTCTTGGCATCAGCAACCCTTCTGGGTACAAATCATTTCCAGTTAATTGCTTTGAGATCCATCTTCCATTTCCATCCTCGCTCTTCCCTTCCCAGGCACTCACCAGTGTTGTTTGCACCTTATTCGGTGTGCAGTCTCCGGTCTGGGATCGCCACCCCCGTGGAGTGCCTCAGGGGCACCACACTGACAGCCCTTCTGCCAGTACTTGTTTCAGGTCTGGCTGGGGCCGCCTGTGGAGCTGCAAGAGCAGCAAATCACCCTCAAACTTTTCCAAGGTTTTTTATATTTTAAAATAAGATGTGAGAGGCGCTTTTTCCCTTCTTGACAAATGTAAGTGATAATTAACTGGTAACAGAAAATCTCCCCTGAAGTGTCACAACGTGCTGGTAGTTAACAGAGTCGCCCTCAGAGCTGCACCACAGAGCAGCTCCAAGTAGAACGTGTGCTTGTGGCCAGAAGAGCTGGCACTGCTCCCCCCTTCCAGACATCCAGCCATGTGCACATGGCACCTGCATTGCATTTTGGTTCACAGATGCAGCATGAGGAAGAGCAGCCTGTGGTGCGCTGGGGACAGGGCTGGACTCCAAGTGAGAAGATCCAAGTTTGAATCATACCTGCTGCCATTTATTAGTGTGACCATGAGCAAGGCGTGAGCCAACCCACCCTTACGTTTGAAAGGAAGGTCATAGAAAGAGCAGCTAACCTCACCACATTGTTTTCAAGATCGAAGCCAAGAAGACAATCCCATACACAAAAGCTGTTTGTAAGCTATGACCATAGTCCCCAAGCGTGTAAGCATCATGAAGGCAGGAACTTGGTCCTGTTTTCTGCTGCCATGCCTAATGCATCACTCAAGACAGAGTAGATACTCCGTAAGATTTTCATGAATTTGTGAAATAAACAATCATGTTATGATTGTCAGTAACCAGGGTCACACGGTTAGCCACCAAGGAGCATCATCTCTAGATAACTACCCAGATCATTTTTATTTATTGTAACCAGGTTATCGCAAGAGAGTGTCTTACCCCATTATGTTTCTTCTAAAGGATGTTATACTTGGAGAGGAAGTGAGAAACATTGTTCTACTAAAATAGAGAACAGGAAAGGGTGACTTCAATTTGAAATGAGCTCTTGTTACGAACCTAAGAGACCTGACTCAAAATATATGTCTTCTGGGATTCATGCTTCTTGGTCTCTACCCACACTGTAATTATGCTTTTTTCACGCCCCATCACAAAACGAATTTACTCACCAGTGTATATAACACTGCAAATGTTGCGTTTTCAAATCTAGAAGCTTCTCCTGGACTGGAACCAGCTAACTTCTTCCTTCTCTCCCTCCTTCCTCCCTTCTCTCCTTCCTTCTTTCCTTTCTTTTTCTTTCTTCCTTTCTTTCTTTCTTTCTTTCTTTCTTTCTTTCTTTCTTTCTTTCCTTCTTTCTTTCCTTCCTTCTTTCTTTCTTTCTTTCTTTCTTTCTTTCTTTCTTTCTTTCTTTCTTTCTTTCTTATTTTGGCAGTAATTTATATATTTTTTGTTTTTAAACAAACTTTTTGAGGCATAAGTGACAATATTTTAATGTAAATCCCTGACATTGTGTTATTTCACTCTAAATACTTTGAATTTTACCATGTTAAAAAAGACGTTTTGTCATACAACCACAATGCTGTTATTACACCTAACAAAATAATAATGATTTCATCTAATACCCGCTCCGCATTCAATTTTCACTAAAAGAACAAAAATGTCCTTTTATAGTTGGTTTGTTCAATTCAAGGTCCACCCGCAGCCTTTAATGTACTGAGGACAGAAACTCTGGGTCTTGTAACTCTACTCCTTGGCCTCAGCGCAGCTGGTACTTACTGTTCAGCAG
>NW_006771143.1:3729542-3730434 GCF_000442215.2 Lipotes vexillifer
AGGCCCTCAGTGGAACAGACATTTTTCATGGAACAAATATTTATTGACCTCTCCATGTGCCAAACAATGTCTTAATTGCTGGTGAGGCAAATATGAACAAGATATACTTTTTGTCCTCAAAACCTCAAAATTTGGCTGAACTAAAATGAATATTGAAGTAAATGAATGAAGACAATCAAGGTGAATCTATCAAGCCTAGTGCCTGCTATTTTCCCTTCAGATAAGTCTTTGGGGCAGAGTTTGATGACTTTTCCTAATAGCAGCATCACGTTATCATTTCATATAACTAAAAATGCAGATTTCAAGTTCCATTGTATGAGCAAGACCTCAGAAAGTTTGCTGAACACACATTATTTTTTGTTGGTCGTGGTTCAGAGCTGCTCTTTGTATTTAATTTTCAGAAAGAAACTGGATATTTAAATATTAGAGCACCCTGCTCAATGACAAAGCCCATCATGTAGTGGCTTCCTGTCAACCACAAGGTAAAGGGTCACCTCCTTCAGCAGCCTGCCAGACCCTCTGTAATCTGGCCTTGCCAGACTCATCTCCTGCCTCACATCTTAGGCTCCACCCAAACTGAACAGCTAATTTACTCCACCCCCAAATCCTCCCATATTCCTCTTAGGACTTATGTCCTTGGCCTCCTCCAGGCCTCTGCAAGGAATACTCTGCCTGCCCTTTTCATGTCCTCTGCCCCAACACCTGGGCCCTACACATTATTTAAAACTCAGTTCAGGAGTCCCTTCCTCCAGGAAGCCTTCCGTGACCTCCTAGGCTTAGTTGGCTACCCCTCTTTGGGCTTCTAGGACACCTTGTATAAATCTCGTTTAGCACATATGTAGCACATTCTGCTGAAATGATCTGCTGACAGTCTGGCATCTTCCTCTTTCCC
>NW_006771143.1:3730444-3751085 GCF_000442215.2 Lipotes vexillifer
CCCCGTAGACCACACATGACCCTCTCCAGGGCCAGGACTATGTACCCTGCATCTCAGTTTCCCCAGGGCACAGCTGAGGTCTGATAATCGGATGCCCTCAAGAATTCGTTAGGCAGAATTCCTAGAAGATGACAGTATGAATTAAGTAGAGTTACAAAATTTTAAGAGATAAAGATCGGGGCTTCCCTGGTGGTGCAGTGGTTAAGAATCTACCTACCAATGCAGGGGACATGGGTTCGTGCCCTGGTCCGGGAAGATTCCACATGTCGTGGAGCGACTAAGCTGGTGCGCCACAACTACTAAAGCCTGTGTGCCTAGAGCCCGTGCTCCGCAACAAGAGAAGCCACCACAATAAGCCTGCGCAACATAACGAAGAGTAGGCCCCACTCGCTGCAACTAGAGAAAGCCAGCACATAGCAACGAAGACCCAACGCAGCCAAAAATAAAAAATAAATTAAATAAATAAATTTTTAAAAAAGAGAGATAAAGATCATGAAGTTCTTTTCAACAACTTCATGATGTTGGAGCCGGAAAGATGTAAGGGAATGTTCTAGTGTAAACGTTTTATTTGGCAGTAGAAGAAACCTAAGTAGAGAGGATGTGAGTATTCATGGACACCCAGTGTCAAGTCCCAACAGAAAAGAGACCACGCCCTTGAGTAAAATAATTCCGGGAGAGTGTGTTTGTTTGTTTGACGAAAGGACTATTTACAAAGAAAGGGATGGGGTGTAGGGGCACCACGAGGGATAATTTTGTAACCTGAAGTTAGGGACAGCAGAGGAGCTAGTAACCATTCCTAGGGTGGGGGGACCAACTTGTCCCTGTTTGCCCAGGACTGTCCCAGTTTTAAAGCTCAAAATCCCATGTCCTGGGAACACCCCCAGTTCCAGCAAACGAAGGTGGTTGATCACCCCATCTAGTGCTGAGGTAGAAAGGCAAGGAATGGTCATTGAAACCTGGAAAGAAAGGCAGTCCCCTCGTACAAGGAAGCAAGCGATCTTCAGACAAGGCCACATTTAACTCAGAGTGACCTCAGAGGGAGGAGGTCAGGGGAACAGAAACCCTGACTTCTCTCTCCTCCCTCCTTCTAACCTCCTGCAGAGGCTCTGCGTGGGGCTCCCCATGAGCCAAGGCCAACCTGAAGCCGGCTCGCATTGGCCAGCGTTCAGCGCGGAGAACAGGATGCAGGAGGGTAGAGGATGCACACAGAGCCACAGCGCACTCAGCTTACCCCACAGGCGCACAGAAGAGCCTGAGGAAGACGCCCAACTCCCCATCCAATAGGGGCCTCACAAGTCTGAATGCAAGTAATGGGGGCTTCCCTGGTGGCGCAGTGGTTGAGAGTCCGCCTGCCGATGCAGGGGACACGGGTTCGAGCCCTGGTCTGGGAAGATCCCACATGCCGCGGAGCAACTAGGCCCGTGAGCCACAACTACTGAGCCAGCGCGTCTGGAGCCTGTGCTCCGCAACAAGAGAGGCCGCGACAGTGAGAGGCCCGCGCACCGCGATGAAGAGTGGCCCCCACTTGCCACAACTAGAGAAAGCCCTCGCACAGAAATGAAGACCCAACACAGCAAAAATAAATTAATTAATTAATAAACTCCTACCCCAACATCTTCTTTAAAAAAAAAAAAATTTAAATGCAAGTAATGGGATGGTATTACTCAAGCCCTCAAACCCTCTCCATGATTTCCAAACAGTTCCAACAAATATGGCTGGGGGAAGGGTGCCTTTAAATTCTTATGCTCCCCTCTGGCTCCCACCTCTTCAATCTACTCATTGCCTTGCCACCCCATGGTCACTATCTCTGGTCTGCATTGCACAGATTCAGATGTAAGCTGCAGCCCCTTCCTCAGATCCCACAAAAAACATTCATGCGCAAAGGCAGTGTTTGTGTTTATCAGATCACTGTACTGGAGATTTGGAGGGATGCCAAACAAGAGTTTACATCTCAAAGAACTTCAGGCTGAACTTCAAGCATCCTTGTGCTTGGACTACCTAATGCTCTATAGTTGCTCAGCCTCACACCATGTCTTCACGCCTCTTCCCTCCCATCCACCTCTCCTCTCATACCCTCATTCAATAGCACAAAAAATGCCTCTTGAGTTGAACAGTTAGCCGTTTCCTTCCAGGCTTCTGCAGGACCAGTCAATACCCAAGCCCTCCAGATCTCACTTTCTTCCCCATGAGTCATCCTACGTGCACCAGCTCCCTTCCTGCAATGAATTCTGCTGCCAGTTGTCAGTGGAGTTTTCACGTCCTGTTGTACATTATTCTAGAGGAAGCCATTGATTTTGGCGTAATCCTTTGAGAAGTTTATTAATCAACTTGCATAAAAGTCTCTATCAGTGGCTTTCTTGTCTTGTGGAATCCAGTTCTTCCTCTGAACACATCACAGTGCATTACTCCGCTTAGATTTGGCACATTTGAGCATCTTGTAGTCACAGAAGTAGCAGTCATGGCCTGCTGAGCTCGTCTTTTCCTTTCAAAAGGCTGATTTAGGCAGCTTAGGATCTCAGCTCTTTCAAATTACTTTGAGATGAACCTCACTGCATACAAGCTGCCAGTCCAAACGTAATTTTGATTTCCAAATCCCATAGGTTCTGTATCTTAAAGGGTTATATTCAAAATGCCATTTGCACGCCCAAGCCTTTTACCAACTTTACGTTTGCCTCTAATGTAGGCAAAACATGAACAAAAGGCCGAGTCATTTCAGGAAAGCTCAGAACGTTAGAGAGGAGTTTCATTTTCTACACGCGAGACTTGATACAGAAAGCTGAAGGGAAGTGGCTGGACCCGGCTCAGAGCACTGGGCAACTGCTCCCAGTTTATGCTGGTTATTTTGTGGATAATAAGAGAATGTGCTCACTCACAGCTTGACTTCACGGTGGAGGAGGATCTAAAGGAGACCGGGGCAAATTAAATGATTATTAAGTCATTTAAATCATAGAGTATAAGACTGCAAAGCTCTCACATTGTTTTGCCTTAATTCAGTCTTCAGTGTTATATAGATATTTGCATCTGTAGGACCTACTCTCAGTCTTGCAATTGCTATCTTATTGGCTGGATTTGGTCAATTTTAAAGATTCTTGCAATTAAACATAATTTGACATTACATCTTTTTCTATACTATTATCTATACATCTTATTGTTCAGTTGTAGAGGGAGTTTGTGTTTCTTTAACTTTACACACTACATATACAGAGTCAGAGAGGCATAAAGGAAGAGAATTCCTGTAGGGAAGATTCCTTGGCTTTAGCATTAGCTCTCTGAACTTTGGAGATTGAGCTTTAGTTGTTGTTAGGCTGTTTCTACCTGTGGATTATGGAAACACCTACCACGAAGGAAACAATAAATGTCCTTATGGTTTAAAACCCTTTTAGTTGGGTTTCCTGTTATGTTATGCTGCTGGGTCTGGCATCTCTGCAACTCCCTTGAAGAAAGACTTAGCCCTTGTGGTCACAAGGTGGCTGTCACAGCTGCAGCCATCTTACTTGGCTAAAGTCAAAGGCAGGAAGCAGGTGGGTAGCCAGGTGGTAAGAAAGTACTATCCTTGTATACTACTCTCTTTTTATCAATGAGGAAAAATCCTTCCCAGAAATCCCCTCACCCATCTCATTTGCCTGAACCGGGTCTAGCTTAAAGGGAGGCTGGGAAAGTGGGAAATTTTATCAAACTTTATAGTGGCAGATAGACAGGGGAGAAGGTTTTTTGACAAAACTGGGACAGTTACTGTTCCTGAAGACCTCACAGTACCAAATGAGACCCCTCCTGGGAAAATGCTCTAGAGCTGCTCTATTTAAACCTTTTCCGGAGCTTCATGACTCCGTAATAATACAGAAGCATATAGCCAGCCAAGCAGTAACCCGCATAATTCACATGGTGACTATAAAGAAAACCTTCCTATAAGGAAATAATTCAAAAAGAAAACCAGAAAATGGGATACGGGAGAAGCCTCACAAGTGCTTCAAGTTACCACAACCAAATGACATCCTAGGCCTTTCATCATCCAGGTGATCACTTACTAATAAATCAAAAGTGGACGTGTGAGCAACAACTCTTTCACAAAATCCCAACATGCTCTGCATTAGGAATAGACTGTCCTGATGAATTTAAATCGGAAAACAAACTGGTAAAGGTCCCCCTTTTCTGCCTTTGCAGATATCTCCCTGCCCTTTCCTTAGCCACACCTGTAACCCACTTCCTGAGCACAGTCCTTGCACGTTCGGATGCCTGAAGCTGAGTTAGTCAAGGCAGAAATTAAGCTCCAGCTTAACAATAAGCATTTGGTGACTCATCGAGGCATGCATGAGGGAAATGTCACCAACTTGGCAGACACAAGTGTCTGAAAGAAAACATTCCAATAGAATATACTGCAACACACAAAATCCGAGCACGGAGGCAGGCTTTCCGAAGCAATCTAAGCATATCCAGGGGGTGGGAAGATAAGAAAGATAAAAAAAACTATAAGATACTTAGAGTAAAATTCCAAATTCATGCTTCTTTATTGGTATGTGGAAATGTCACATCTAGCATTGTGGGACATGGCACATCTGTGCTAAGCAAATTTAGGTTAGGTATTCAGTAAATGCTTTTTGATTGACGTGATAGGATTTTTTTCTACCAACAAATATCCATCCGCTTCTCGACTTAGCCTGATCAGAGATAATCCAATCAAGTCCCGGTGTCTAACATTTTCCCCTGCAGTTTTACATCTACATACGCTTGCTGTTCATTTAGCTAATAGACACGGAATCAGAGGAGAGCCACCAGGGACCTGTCCTTGGCTTTCTTTCCTGGACGCTGGAGGGAACAGAGCAAATGGAGGCAATAAGATGAGGGTATAAGGGGCAACCTCCTTAGAGGCAAGAATTAGCAAAGGACAGGGCCTTGTGGAAGAGGCCACACAGCGATCCCACCAGGCAGAGGATGCCACAGCGAGCCAGCCTTGGGACCCCAGGAGCCTCCAGGCAGAGGGCTTGCAGCCCAGAGCCTCACGCCCTCACTCAGCTGCCCTGGGAAACTGGTGACAGAGGGGCTGCTCCCAGCCCAGTGTAAGCAGAGTGGAGCCCGGAAACCAGTGGTTCTCAATCACGGACATTTTGTCCCCCGGCAGGGCATATCTGGCAATGCCTGGAGACATTTTTGGTCACCACAGTGGGGGTGGGGTGCCCTGCTGCTATCCAGTGGGTAGAAGTCAGGGATGCTGTAAACATCCTACAAGGCACAGGACCACCCCCCATCCCGACAAAGAATTATCCAGCCCCTCGTGTCAGTGGTGCTCAGGTTGAGAAGCCCTGCCCTAAACAAGGAGAGGGGAAAGAGGGGGTTGGGAAAGAGACGAGAGCTGCACGGGACTCACTTCTTTGTCATCAGCACTCAGTTAGTTACATTGACTGTAATAAACTCATTCGAAACCCAGCTCTATTGCTAACATATTGGAAACGCCTGAATTTCATCAAATCCCTTTATCTCACTCTGTCTCGACTTCCTCACTTGCACATTGGGGATGATGGCAATTAGGACGGTAGCCCTACCTAATAGGGCTGTTGTAAATAATTCAGATATTATTTTCCGAGCTTCATTATGGACGTCCACCAATATTATCTATCTCCCAGAAGTTTTCAAGGACAAGATGAAATAATGCATGTGAATTTATTATGAAGCTTTAAAACACTATGCAAATAAAGGGATAAAGGATTAGAAAGCTGCCTGTGTGTGCTTCACATATAACTAAATGCAAATATTTTAAGAGGGGAAAAAATAGTGTGCCCATTTCTTATTGACAGTTTTCTATTCATTACAGTTGAATAACTAAGTTACTTTAAAAATATATTCCCCCCTCTATCGCCCATATAAGAGAGAAAAGCCTTTTTCAGTTGTAATTTTAAAAATAGGGCTCAGTCACGGGACTTCTTTTCTCTGTCTACATCCGTTTCCTAGGCGAGCTCATCAATATCAAGACTTAAGTACCAGCCTCTACAACTATTTTCTCCAGCGCAAAACTTTCCTCTGAAATACAGACTCAGGTTATCATTAAATATCCAGTTGGCATCTCAAACTTAGCATGTTTAAAACGGAACTCCTGCTTGCCCTTAAATAGTAACTCCATCCATCGAATTGCTCAGACCAAAAATGTAGGAGTCATCTGCGCCCCCATTTCTCATCTCCCACATTCAATAGGTCAATAAACATATCCGGAATCAAAGGACTTGCTGCCTCGTCCACCATGTACTGATCTTGATTAAAGCTACCGTCACTTTTCTTCTGGATTATTGCAATAGTTTCCAGATGACCTCCCTACAGCTGAATTTCAACAGATTAGTCAAAGTGATCCTATTACAGAATAAGTCAGATCTTATCAGCCTTCTGCTGGAACCCCTGCAATGCTTCCCATCCTGCTCTGAATGAAAGCTCCAGTCCTACAGCATCCTCTGAGTCCTGCCTGTCCGGCCCCTCCCTTACCTATTGGGCCATATCTCTCACTTTTCTCCCAACTCTACTCTTCCCCAGCCTCTCCAGCCTTTCCTGGTGGCTTTTGCATTTGCTGCTCCTCTATCTGGAACATTCTACCCTCACTCGCATCAGGGCTCATAGGTCACCTCCTCACTATTCTGTTTAAAATTGCAAACATCCCCACCCCCGACCCTGCACTCACATTTGCTCTTCTCTGCTTTGTTTTTCTCCATAGTAATTCTTTGCATATGACAAGCTACTTATGTTACTTAATTATTGCTTTGATTCTCTTCCCCCACCAGAATGAAAAAAGCTCCAAGATGGTAAGAAGTTTTGTCTTTTTTGTTCATTACTTTATTCCCAGAAACTACAACAGTGTCTCTTGCATAGCAGGCACTCAATATTTATTAAGTAAATAACGAATGCATGGACTGTTAGAACACACACACACTCACCACAATGACAAACAATAATTTTTGAAGGGACAGTCCAATTTTATGTAAGAAAAGGAAAATCGTTCACTAATGTTACCTAATTTGTATAACCTTCCCATCTGAGCACAGATATGCCATTTAACACTGGTTTAGAGAGAAGCTTCAGTTCCCCTTAACTGGTTCCATTCAATGTCCTGGAACCTGCTGATACATAGAAAACAAGACCCATTATAATATCCATCCAGCTGAAACTCTATCCTCTACCACCTTCATTTGCAGAAAAACCTGGTGAAAGTCTATAGTTAAACTTCTCATTTACTTTGGACACATCAAATTCTTTAGCAGAACGTTCTCTCCAGTGCTCCCCAAACTCTTCATCAGCTAAAGGGCTGTAGTGTAAGAATTTATTTTTAAGTTGTCCAGAGAAAGCATTCCAGGTGTTAGGATGGAAGGAGGGTTCTTCTAGATGTGTGTAATTTGGCCACAGCTCTGTTTATGTCACGTATTTGAAATGTTAAGAGGCCTCGCGAGCTCACCTGCTGCAATCCGAACAGGTAAATTACATGTCCTGAGGCCTGTGTGGCTTGGTATAATTATTCCAAGTTTGGTTTCAAGTTCCTCAATCTCTCGAAGCCTCTGTTTGCTCATCTACAGAGTTGAAATGGTAATACTATCTCAGTACCTGCCAGGATTGGAGACGGTTCTTTGCCTAGACCAAGCCTCACTTTATTTCTTTTAGTGCAGAGAGTAGGAAATTGCAGGACTCCAGAAGCCAGAGCCAAGGAAGTCTTCTTTCCCTTTATTTCCCATCCGAGAAAACGCTATGGAAATTCAGATATTACCCTCCCTGCTCCCATCTCTCTGCCAAAGTTGAACTCCTTTGCCGTCTGGCAGTCCCAAGCCTCGAAACTGGAACAGCTTCCTTGGTCAGAGAGAAAGACCCAGAGGAGTTTGTCGGCAACCCTCATACAACTTTGACACGATCTGGCAACGGCTTTGAAGGCAGAGGATGTTCTGGCCCTTTAATAGATTCCCAAGAGGAAATAGTGGACCAATGGAGACAGCCAGTCATATCTCTCTCCCATCGTTTGGGATATATTTATTTTTTGTTGTTTTGTTCTTTAATAGAGACATGGCAATCAAACTAGCATACTTTTAAACACAGAGACTTTTCCCAGGAAATTTGCAAACACTGCATGTTTTCTTTCTTACTACATATGGTCTATCTTCTGGGAAAGGACACAAGGATCTTTATAAGAAAAGCAACAATCGCCACAGCCTATTAACTCTGCATTCTAAAAAAAAAAAAAAAAGAAAAAAAAAAAAAAAAAATTACATGGTGAGTATGTGTGGTGGGGATGCTTAAAGCTCACGAAGAGGTTTTTACCACAGGAGCTAAATAAAAAAAAAAAAAAAAAAGTAGAAAAGAAAAAGAAATTACATGGTGAGTATGTGTGGTGGGGATGCTTAAAGCTCACGAAGAGGTTTTTACCACAGGAGCTAAATAATAATCACGTGTTTCACAGAGGCACTATAAGGGTTTAGTGATAGCAGTGTATGAATTCATAGCACAGTGCATAAGCACTTTGTGCTTAATACTTGGTAGTGCCCTTCTGCCCCTTTTCCGTATATTCATATCAGAATGATGTCTAGTGAAGTTGAATACTTCACCAGCTCTCTAACATCTCTCACTGTCCCTAAAAAAATTGGGGAAAACATGATGATGCCCTTTATTTTAAAAGCAAAAAGCAAGAGTGGGGGTGAGGCAAGGGCTGTGGAAACAGGATTTGTTTTCTCTGTGGACTGGTTCCAATGCATGCACATGGTGTCACATGGACAAGTTAGAAATGTAACTGGTGGAAATAGAGCTATTAAGACATTTTTGTAACTATAGAAATGATTAAATTATTCTTTACTGATAGAGGAGCAATTAAATGAATTACGATACATCCCTACTTTAGAATACCGAACAGATGTTACCAAGAATGAGATAGAGCTTGATGTAGAAATTTGATCCTACTTAACACATATATGTATGACATATGTATGATATGTATGATATACATATATGGTTACACATATACATATACATAATATACACACACGGTATATGTACGCCTATATGCTTGTGGGATAAGTGTGTTTACCTGAAAGGCCACAATTCAAGCAGTTAACTATAAAATATTTGATGAAAAATATTTGATGAAAATACATAAAATATTTGATGAAAGGAGAAAAGTGGATATTCACTTTTTATGCTGTGCATGTGGCAGAAACATTTAATTCTCATTGACTCTTATTGGCGATCCATATGCTTCTCCAGTTTTCCATTTTCCCATGCATTTCGGTGGAGTTGTGTGACTGGTTCCTGCCCATGAAACGTGAGCAAAAGAGACATACATCACTTTCTGTCTGGGATACTTAAGTTGTGAGTCCTCCAAGCAACTTTCCTGCCACAAAATGGAAGCAGCCTGGATCACTAAGTTCCCACGGAGGACCGTTTGTCGGGTACTTAACTTGAACTAGAGATGAAGTGTGAGAGTGTGAGTGTATGTACTGGGGGAGGGGGCTGATTGTGTAAAGCCACTGAGATTTAGGAGTTAATTAACATAACGTATTAGTTATCCATTGGACATAACCAATCTCCCCCACCCCTCCAAGCTTAGCAGCTAGAAGCAACAAATATTTATAATCTCACTGGTCAGGAACTCAGGAGTAGTTCTCTCATGAGGCTGCAATCAAAGTGTTGGCCAAGGTGTAGACATCTCAAGGCTCTACTGGGGCAGGAGAATCTTCTTTCAAGCCCACTCATGTGGCTGTTGGCAAGTCTTAGCTCTTTGATGGCAGTCGGCCAGAGACATAAGTGGCCTCTCTATAGGGTTGCTTAAGGCAAGGCAACTTGCTTCCCTAGAGTGAGAGATTTAAGAGAGAGAGAGAGAGAGAGAAAGAGAGAGAGAGAGAGAGCACACGATCCCAAGATGGAAGTTACAGTCTTTTTATAACCTAATCTCCAAAGTTGTATCAAATTACTTATGCTTGTTCTGTTTGTTTGAAGTGAGTCACTAAATCTAGTCCACACCCGGGAGGATGAGAATTTCAGGACTGTGGCTGCAGGCGGTGGCTCACTGGGGCCATCTCGGGGGGCTGACGACCTCACACAGCACAGCCCAGTCTGCCCTGAACAATGCAGTATTCTTGTCCACTGCAGGACATTGTTTTAGCATGAGTTACTTTTATAATGTAAAAACCAGACATTAAAACCTTCTTCTATAGCATGTTTTTTTAAAAAAAAAGCTACCCAGCTAGAATCTCAGTTCCTTTCCCTTTAAAAAAAAATAGTCACCTAATGCGATAGCCAGATGGTAAGATTATCCATTCTGCATCTCCTCAAAGTAGCTCATTACTCTCCAGTTCTTAAACACGCATCTTGGAAGTGACTCATTTTATCCCTGCTTCATTTGTACTTTTGTCACACTCAAGACATCTCCTTTGCTACCATCTAAACTATTGGGAGGTCTCCTGAGCATTTTCTCCAGGAAAAAAACTTTCCATTTCCTAAGTGTTAATTGTATAATGCAGCAGCCACTGAAGTGAAAAAACGAAGTGAACCAGATAGTAGTTCCCTTCTAAAGTCAGATCCCCAAAGCTTACACCAAGCTTTGGAGTTGCTGCCCTTCACTAATTAGCTTCAGATCTGCTCAGGGCTGCTACTGTTTACCTTCATCTGTATCACAGCTCTTCAAAATTCTAAGATAATAAGGCAACAGGGAGATTAAGCCAAACTAGGACCTGTCAGCTCACCGAGCCAGTAGTATTTGGGTCAATCTTACAGGATTATCACGCATCTCAGGTAACTGTCGTTCTTGGTGAAACAGGAAAGGACGAAGGGAAGAAAGTGAGTATAATTACATAGTGAATGCCTTTAAATAAAAGGTAAGGATAAAAACTTCAAGAGTTTTTTTCCATATTTGGAAAGGGAGGACTAATAGGCCAAAGTCCAGAGACATCTTTGGTGAGAGAAAATTCTGAGGTAAAAATAAGCTGATATAGGAGGCAGGATCTAGGAAATAAGATCAAATAGAATAGGAGGTCTTGGGGAGATAAGATTGGACCTTGATGGGGTCGTAGATTTCAACCTTCTAAATAGTAGTCATCAAATCCCATCCATGCCATTTTGAGAGTGGACTTGCCTTGACCGTTGTACTCTTTTTAAGAGCTGGGTAAGATTCAAGTGAATCTATCAGCATGGTGAAGTTGGCAAGTGAGGATAAATCATTTTTAATAGTTGCAGTTTGTAAAATAATGGGTCCTGTGGGAAGAGAGTGAGAAGTTTTTACCACAGCTGGGTAGTCCCTATAATTTCCTCGATTTTCCTCAAAAAATCCCACATCAGCAATGTAATTGTCTGCCTCACTGTCTCCCTTCCACCCCAGATGGAAGAGAGAGAGAGGGTTGAAGAGAATAATAATGTGACATTCAATAAAGTGTTCTCGGCAAAGCCCTGGGTCGGGCTGAGGAGTGGGGTGGAATCCAGAGGAGAAGGGAATACAGCACCACTTTTGGGCGCCGTCCTGGATTTCAGGAGGCCAGAGTGCCTCAGCGGAGCTCCCCAGGGCTGGGAGAGGGCAGATTTACAATGCTGACTTGGTCACCATCCTTCTTTCAGAGCATCTTGCCTCATGTTTATTTTATTTATTGGCTTTCACTCAGGTTTCATTTGAAAGAGCTTGGAGGTAAAAAAGGAAAAACATTTTTTAAAGAGAAATTGTCTGGTGGAAAATTCATCAAAGATAGACATAGGAAAGGGGAAAATATCAAAACTAAAACCAGTAACAGGCTCGTATTCTGATAATGGCTCAGGATCTTCCAGGAGACATAAAAGCAGTTCACCTGGGCTTTCTGTATTTGCGTTGGTCCCTCAGGCCCTTATACTCGGTTACGGTTTATTATGGTAAAAGGATACAAAGCAAATTCAACAGGGGGTGAAATCCAGAGGACCCTAGTGCTAACTTCCCAGAGTCTCTCCCAGTGGAGTCCCCTGGGACATACTTAATTCTTCCAGCAATCAGTTGTGACAACCCCTGCAAAGTGTCGTTGGTCAGGGAAGCTTGACTGAGTCGAGGGGTCTGGTGTCAGTCAGGTAGGCCTATAGTGCCTGTGGGACTAATTGCAGTCACTGAAGCTCCAGACCCCAGAAGGAAATTGTTTGTACAAAATATCTAGATGAGCTGGTACTGTGTGATTGAAAGCCCAGAGCATGCAAAACACTCTTATCAGTCAGCGCATTCCAAGAGCTCAATTCCCAGGCACCAGCCAAGGGCCAGGCATGGAGCAGATCCTTCTTGGGAATGTGCAAGTTTTGAGCAATTTGGCGCTGCTCACTTAACACTTTCCAGCACACCGTCCTGTGCAGCTTCCTCTGATAAAGACCGAAACGTAATCACATTGGCCACACTTAGTGCAGGGGAGTCTGGGAAGGGTAATATTTACTCCAGGTGAGTATACACCCAGCTAAGAAACAGGAATGCTACTCTTAAAAAGTTGGAAAGAGACTTGGAGGTGCCACATGGACCACTTGAGACGAGCTGGAAAAGTGGAAGTAAGAGACAGATCAAAGTCAGGGAAATACTACTACTTGACCAATGATAACAAAAATAATACCATGTTTTACGTCAACCAAGATGCCATTAATTATGACACGTTATGATTTTAATACTGCTAAGAAAAGGGAGAAGTGCTGCCAATTAAATAATGACGTAATGCTTTCACTTTACCTATTTATCGAAAAGCATGAAACCCATAAACATAGCTCAGTGAATTTTCATGATGTGAACACACCCATGTAAACAATACTCTGACCAAGAGCTAGAATATTGCCGGATCCCTGGAAGACCCTCAGGCCTGTTCTCAGTGACTACCTCCCTCCAAAGGTAACCATTATCCTGGCTTCTAACAACGTGGATAATTTTTAGTTAATTTTGAATTTTATACACATGGAATTGTACATCATGTGCTCTTTTGAGTCTGACTTTGTTTGCTCTACATTATGTTGACGACATTCACCCATGTTATTGTACGTAGTTGTAATATGGTCATTCTCATTGCTGTACAGTGTTCCATGCATGAATATACCGCATTATAATTATCCATTGCATTATGAATGGGTGTTCAGGCTATTTACAGTTTGGGGATACTACAAATACTGCTGCTGTAAACATTCTTATATGTTTTATTTGATGGACATTTAGATGCATTTCTGTTGGGTACATAGAGTACCTAAAAGAAGAACCATGAAGTCAGAGTAGATATGTAGCAGATATTGCCAAAACAGGTTCCAAAACGGTTGCCCAACTTATAGCCCCACCAGCAGTGTGGAAGGATTCCAGGTGCTCCACAACCTCACAATATGATATTGTCCTTTTTTTTTTTAACCATTCTGGTGGGGTTGTAGTGTTATTGATCATGGTTTTAATTGCATTTTCCTGATGACTAATAAAGTCTTTTCGTATGTTTCTTGACCATATCTGAGATATGGCCATGATTTTGCCCATTCTTCCATTAGAATATCTGTCTTATTATTGATTTGTAGTTCTTTTATTATATGAAATACAACCTTTGCCAGATACTCATAGGGTAGATATTTTCTCCCACCTTATAACTTGCTTTGTCATTCTTATAATGGTTTGTCTTGCTGAAGAAAAGTTCTTAACATTAATGTAGTCCAATGTATTTATATTTTTCTTTAGAACTAGAGCCTTTGAGGTCCTGCTTAATAAGTATTTCCCCAACCCAAGCTCATGAAGATGGTCTCCTGTGATATCTTTCAGTAGTTGCATTGTTTTCTCTCTCACACAGATGCCACAGGCATCTGAGGTTGATTTGGGTGATAGACAGAGGAATGTGGACATCCCAGTGACCAATGCTCACATCCAATTGATTCAGAGCATTTTTTAAAAGACCATCACTTTCCCACTGTACTGCAATGTCACCTTGTCATAATCATCATTTAAAAATTGTTTTGTTACTGAAAGAGCTCTTCTAGAATTATGTTTGATAAAACCTATTACATATCACTGTTTTGCATTTAAACAAAATGCAAAAGGAAAACAAAAGCAAAATAAATAGATTAAAATATTCCTAAAACTTTCACTCATTCAGACTATGACTATTTAACTTTTAAACTCAGCCATTGATGACTGTTTTTCCAGAATATGTGGTCCTCTGTGCCATCAAGAATGCTGGCAATGCAGCAAAAGAATGCTCCATTGTTGCCCCAGGATTTTTTGCACACTTTTATTTCAATGTGCAGAAAATGACATTAAACCATGTTAGCCAAAGCCACGGTGATTTTAAGATATATCCTGATTTCAGAATTGTTAAAATGTGAAAATATCGGTGGCTTAAAATCAAAGAAATATAGTTTTTGTCTTGGGTCAGGCTACCAGAAACCTGAAACAGACATTCAAGTGCATGTCAGGAAGTATTTTATGGAGGAAGTGCTTTTTAGGGAGAAAAAATATCCCATAAGGAAGGGAGAGAAGCAGGATGGGACAGGGAATGAGCTAAGCAAGAATGTGATCTCGAGACATCACATTGCCTCCTCCATGCTGGGAAGTGAAGGAGGGCAAAGAGGGCGGGGACGGCCTGTAGCCTTTTGTAACACATGTCAGTCAATCACTGGCTGCCAGCAGCAGAGAGCAGGGTGTGTTGCAATCTCCCCTTCGAGTTTCCTCTCTCTTGACAAGAGCAAGTCTTTTAAAAAGGGATTAATTGTGATCTTTCAGCATTAACACTGAAAACAGCTGGAGGATGGGTACATGGTAAAAGGAGTATAGGCTGGGCACCAGTAGCGTTCACTACAGTCATAATACCTAAAATTAACTGAGCACTTACTACGTACATAACAGGCACTCTCCCCCTTGCCTTTTTTTAAAATAAATAAATTTATTTATTTATTTTTGGCTGCATTGCATCTTTGTTGCTGCATGCAGGCTTTCTCTAGTTGAGAGAATCTAGTTGCGGCAAGCAGGGGCTACTGTTCGTTGCAGTTGTGCAGGCTTCTCATTGCAGTGGCTTCTCTTGTTGCGGAGCACGGTTTCTAGGCGGGCGGGTTTCAGTAGTTTGGGCACGCAGGCTCAGTAGTTGTGGTTTGCGGGCTTAGTTGCTCCGCGGCATGTGGGATCTTCCTGCACCGGGGATTGAACCCATGTCCCCCGCATTGGCAGGCGGATTCTTAACCACTGCACCACCAGGGAAGTCCCACACTCTCCCCTTTTAACAAATGAGGTAACTGGAGTTTGGAGAGGCCAAAGGTGATGATAAATCCTCACCATTAAAGGTACGTGGTGAAGGACCAGGGTCACACAGCTAGTCAATGGCAGAGTTGAACACAGGCAGTTTGATTCCAAGGCCCTTGCTGTTAATTTCTATACTGTGTTACTTCTAAATAAACTCAAACAGGCAGATAATCAAGTGCATTATTTACATGGTGGAAAGGAGAAGCCCCTTGGGTACTCAAAACTGGCCAAATAAGCAAGACAGAAAGATTATATACAATTTTAAAATGCTGATTATTTTTCCAAAGTGACAATTTTGTTTTGTTCTCAATCCTGTTTTCTTTAGATTTCCAGACAGATTCTCATCTCATCTTTGAAGCCAAGGGAGATTGATAAAAGTAATTAATACTTTACCAAGTACCTTTAATTGTAAGCATTTAACATCGCCTTGGGTTTAGCCCTCTTGGAGAGTTATGAGTTGCCCTCCAATGTTTTCCATGTAGAAGGAGCAGTTAAGGCTTTGTCTTGGGATCATGGAAGAACTTTGCAATTCACATGACTGATTTTCTTATTGTGGCAATGATTACTTTGGTTGTTTGTAATTTTAGTATTCGTGAGTTCCCTTTGACATTCAAAACCATTTTCTTCCTACATTTCTTCAACAGCTTTAAATAACATTTCATAGGCACAGACAGAAGAAAGCTAAGAATCACCTTTGTGTTTATTTGATGGACTTGCCCTCAAAAGAAGCACAAAAGTTGGGTCTTTACAAAACTGCTTAGTCTCATATTAAAACATTCATCTCATTTTTTGGCCTCAACCATTGCCGATTCATCTTCCTCCTTTCCCATCCCTCCCTACCCTCCATAACCTCATCTGGAAAAAGAAGGCAGCACTTTAAAGTGACAAGCCTCATATAAACCAAGTCAACATATAAATCTGTAGCCTAAAATACAAACCAGTGACCAAAGAGGCTTGCATTAGAATCCCCAAATCAATTCCGGGATACCCCAGGCTTCTCTTACAATAAGCAATGCTAGCCCAAGATTATCAGGGCTCTCCAGGGATTGTACTAAATCCCAAGGTAGCTCTTCTGGTTACAGCTGGTAAAGATCCAGGCCCTTGTAACTAAGTTCATGCTTCACAACTGAGCCAACTGCTAAGCAATCTAAAACCCCCAATGTTTCCTTGATAGCACATATCAGAGGAAAAAAAATGGTGCTAAATGTTGGCAGGAATGAGCACTGACAGTTGTCTGCGGGCAGAGTTTCATAAAAGCCAAGGCACTCTAAGGACAAAACTGATCTCCATCTTGAAAATTCTGTTTGGTCTTCAAATTGCAAGTAAGACATCTAGAGAAATGTAACAACCCACATTTGTGCTTCAGTGCCTGCTGTTCAGCATTTTTCACCATGCTTAGAAAGAGTCAGGGTCGGGGCAGGAGGGATTGTTGTCTGTAGGACAGCTTAAGGTAATGATCAGAGGGGATAGGTTGATCTCCAGTATCTTCTCACTTCCTCTTTTAAAGTGATCCTTTTCTTTATGCAGCCAGTGCCTCTAATTCTTAAGGGTCACCTGGTACTCTGGACCTCATTTTCCCCTTTCTTCTGTGTGACAATTCAAAGAGATTTGAGCAGAAGTTAACGCCTCAATATAAAGAAATAGAATCCCTGATGGTGGTTTTGGGGGCAACAATGGCAGAACTTTTGGAGAGTAGAGGGGCCTTCAGGGTTCACGCTTATGATGCCATATGGTCAACACCGGTCACAGGAAAACCTCTGCTGATCTAGAAAGTAATGGAGGTGAAGACTTTTAAGGAGTCTGAAATCCTCATCTCCTACTCATACTTCTGTGTTTTTCCAGCTGCCGCTGCTGTGTTTCTTAATCTCGGCGTGAAAGAAGGTAGCTGAAGGTTGGATTCCCTAGTTGATGAATGTAGACCCATAAGAGTACAAGGATTTGCTTCCAGGTGTAAGGAAATGGAGCAGTGCTGAATTTTTTCACGGAGATTCAAATGAATCTAAGTGTCTTTGTTTTGTAAGCTAATAAACGAATCCCCTTAATCCTGGAATAAATGATTCCAATATTTATAGAGCACTTAACAAAATGCCTTTTCAAATATTTTCTCATTTATCTTTCCATAACTCCGTGAAATAGAATGACCTGTGTGTCACCATCCCCACATAGAGATTAACTGACAGGCCCACACCTATGTAAGAGTTAGTGGATGAGTCAGGGTACAGCTCAGTCTTCTGGCTTCAAGCCTGCAGTCCTTCCGCCAAATCTCTCTGATTTGTAGGGTAACATAAGGACTCAATATTTGTGCTTCTAGCTGTGATTCTGAGATTTGAGCACATACTGAAATCTGTGACAACAGTTACATCATCTTCTGTTTTTACGAGCTTGGTTTTAGAGACTGGTTTGTCGACCAGTCTATTCAACTAATTTCATGGGTCTCCACAATTTTTCTTCCTAGAGCTATTGGTTTTTGCCTCAGTTGGCTCAATTGATTCCCCCTGTCTTCTGTTAAAACACACAGATGAATGATCTTCCACCTGGGAAAGCAGTAAGGTGAGATGTTGAAATGACACAAATGAGATAGAGCAAGAGGAAAACAAGACAAAAAATCTTTTTTTATTACCAACAACTCAAAGGAGACTGCTTTTATGATAAAACTACTCTGAATAGCTTCTTTAAAATCCTAGTGAACAACAGTGAGAGATTATTTTAGTGAAAGGGCCATTTTGAAGAATTCAAGAGCAGACATGAAAAGCAGAGTCAAATCCAAGGAAAAATATGGTTGTTATGGGAAGTAAGCTGGATAAGCCATCCTTTCCTTCCTGGAAATCCTGACTTAGCTAATGGTTAGTATAGAAAACAAGCGTATTCTATGCTTCATCAGTAGAATGGGTGCTTCACAAACAGAAAAGAGAAACATCCCCAACCTCAGAGACAGACAATGAACCAGAAAGTAATGAATAATTCAATCTGATAGTGTGTTACTGCTGTGGAAAAAGAAAAAGCAGAGCAAGACATGAGGAATCAGGAGTGCTAGTATTTACGGCTTGCAATTTTAAATAGGGTGATGGGGTAGGCCTCAGTAAGAGAGTGATACTTAAGCGAAGACTTGAAGGTGTGATGGTTAGCCAGGAAAGGCCAGTGCAAAGGCCCTGAGGCAGGTTTGAAGAAGAGCAAGGAGGCCATTGTGGCTGGAACAGAGAGAGCAGGGGGAGGTGGAACAGCAGGTGAGGTTCAAGAGGAAATGAAACCTGCCTTTGCCGGGCCTCAGAAGCCATTGCAAGGATCTGGGCTCTCACTCGGTGAGAGCCACACCTACATGTTTCTGAGGAGACAAGAGGTGCAATTGCCCTGGATCACTCTAGTGGCTGTGTTAAGAATACCAGGGAGAAAGGGGAGAAAGGATGAAACTGGGGAGACTGGTTTGGAGAACACTTAATGAATTCTTAATCTTTTCTTTTGCAGTCTAGATATTGCTGATACAACAAGATTGTATTACTCCCTTTTACAAATTTTTCAAAAATTTTACAAAATTTTTCAAATTTTTCAAAAATGGTCTGACATCTGCCTTAGAATGTGGGGATACTTGGAATCCACTGTTCTCAGCTTTGAGACTTCAGACAAAACCCAAGACAGGAAAAGTCCCATTTTAACCCTCTGGTCCACTCACCTTATGTTGCGGGAAAGGGCTTCTCCTCTGGGGCCTGGCTATCCCAAGGGGCATTGCCCCTAACGTGTGCCAGCTGCAGGGGTAACCAGGTGATTTCAGAGTCAGCAAATCTCACTCTACACAGGCCATAATCACCAAGGCCCTAATTGCATCTCACTTGTTGCCTATTGGATACCAGGACCTGTGCTAAGGATATTTAAACACCTCCCTCACCAAAAAAACAAAAACAAAAACAAAAAAAACCCCTGATCTTTAAGAGACCATGGTCTAATAAAAACACAGACCTGTAAGTAATAACTACAGTAACGGGGAAAATGGTGGGTCTGTCAAGCGGTGGATGAACCAAGTGCTATGGGAACAGAAGGTGGGGTGTTTCACTCCGCCTGGCTGACAGAAGAGGACTCCTCAGAAGAGGCAGCATTTGAGCTCTGCCTTGGACGTTCCACTGGGTTTAGACAAGTGGATATGGGGAAACATATTCCAAGAAAAGGAAACAGTTTGACCTGAAGCATGAAGGCTGGCCATTGGAGAGCATGTTCAAGGGAAGGGGTCTCATGGGGCTGCCTTGTTATCAAAACAAGGGCTGAGATGTGATGAAAGGTAAGGGGTCACAGGATGGGGGGTGGGACTGGGAAGTGTGCTGGGTGAAGGTCGCTAGGGGCATGGACGCGATGCCAGCAGTGGGGAACCAGCAGCAATATTTAGGCCGGGGAGTGATAGATTCATATCTCAGATTTTAGGAAACGATCTGGAAAGTGAATAGGAAAGGGGAAAGAATCCCAGAATGGCATCGTTTAAGATAAGCGATAACAGGAGACCATGCTGGGGTGGTGACCCAAGACGGGGAAAGGAGGGGACAGAGTCAAGGGACACTTTGCAGGTAGAACATAAAAAAGCTGAAGTATGATCATCATGTAAATGACAGAGAAAAGAAGAGATAAAAATATGCAACAAAGTTGCAGTGACACCACTAACAAGCTAATAAACACTAGGGAGGGAAATCAAGGTTGATGATCTTGGTTTTCTGCCTATTAATACTATTTTCTTCTCTTAACAAATGCTTATTACTGTGCAATGTTTCTGTACCACAAACATATCATGCTACCAGAACTTGAATGTAAGAAACCAGATCAGTAGGCAAGCAGAAAGAAAAGGCAAAACTGGGAAGGTTGTAGGCAGGTCAGAGGCCACATCCCCAGAAATCGGTTACGATCTCAAGCACTTCTAAAAATGTCCTAGGGAAGCAAGGCGGGAGTCCAGAGTCTGTAAGACCCAGCTGAGCACGTGGAAATGTTGCTCTGGGACCTCAGGACGATGGCCCTGTGCCCCTGTTTTGTTCCATGCTGCCCACGGAGGATGGAGAGCTCTGGTCAGTGGGTGTTTGTGGCAGCAGAAAGGTCAGAGCCTGGGATGGTCTCTACCCTTGCCTGTGGGCTATCCCTGCTCCTAAGAAAGATACTTTCTACCAGACTTGCTCTTCCACATCAATCATATTTTGTCATGCAGTGAAACCAGTCTTTTCCATTTTGAATATTTTAAAACATATCAGCACATGCGGAAAATACAATACTGCGTTTTAATTACAGGGCAGCAACTTCCCCTGATAATGGGCCCTAGAGAACACAGGGAAGAAAGCATTCAGGCCACGGAATTCCCTTACTGCCCCTCTTTGTTCTTTCTTGTCTTTGGAGAGAGAGGTGGAGGAGACAGAGAGAGGAAGAAGCGTTTCAGGGAGAGAAAGATGTGGGCAGATTAAAAGGAGGGTGGGAAGGCCAATGGGGAAAGAG
>NW_006771143.1:3751140-3765547 GCF_000442215.2 Lipotes vexillifer
AGAGTCAGGAAGATGCTGAGGCCAGTTAAAATGCCTCAGAACAAATTCTGCATGAAAATTAGGAAGGAAGGAAGGAAGGGAGGGAGGGAGGGAGGGAGGGAAGGAAGGAAAGGAGGAAGAAATAACATAACATATAACATAACATAACATATAACATAACATAACAAGATGGGAAGTAGGGGTGTGGACCAAGCCCAAAACCGAACTGCAATTATACGTTTCCATTCCACATGAGGCTGACCTCAACAGTCTACCTAGAGCGAGTGACAGAGGTAGAAACTGCATCTCATTTTGGATGAACTGTGCCTGGAATTAGGCAAGACAGATGTTGCCTTATTTATTGCCTGATTTTAGCAATTTCAAGCCAGCATTTCCACTGCAAATCTGCCTCCCTTCTCTCCATTAGTTTAGAAGCATCAGCTTGCACTTCTGCTACCTCGTCCTCTCCTGTTTCCTCGAGCCCTTCCCTCAGCCTTCAGGCTGACTCCTGTGTCCCGGGTGCAGTCCATTTCTGGACCATTTGTGTGGCAGAAAGAGCAGGCAGACACATCAAGATCACGGTCCTTGTTTGCTCTCTGTCTTTCCATCATCGCCAGTAGCTTGAGATGCCAGCTTTGTGTTTTGGACATAGAACAACTAGCAGATGCAGTTATGCCTGTATGACTTTCTCACTGAGGTTTCAGAAGGTTGAGACTCTGGGGTCTTACAGGTCTGTGGACAACTCCCAGGAGGCTATGCTGGGAGCAGGTATTTTCTCTGCAGCCGGAATGCCCGCTGGTACAAGACTTGTTAAGTTGTGGCCACTTCCTTCATCTGTCTTGGCCTGATCTCGTCTCCTATAAGAGAGGAGATAATGGTGCCAAGGCTCTTTTTAGGATCAGATGGGGTAGAGTATGAGGAAGTGCTGGGTAAACTATAAATGCTCAACCAGGGATTTTTCATTTGTGTTTCAGGAAAGCCTGGGATTCCTCAGGAGAGCCTCAGCGGATGAGGAGAAATGACGGGTCTGCCTTCCTAGCAGCCCACCCCCAGCTCAACCAGAGAAGGTTAGCTTCTGTTAGAGTTTTTCATACAATTTAATTCACAAAAAAGCGTTCAGTAACCTTAAAAACTGGAAAACTGTTCCGCTCCACAAATTATTTCTCTTCTCCTACATTTTCCAGCAGTCTATCCCTGGTTAAGACAAAGCCTTCCCTCACTCCCGTCCTGGCTTTTTTTTTTTTTTTTTTTTTAACATCTTTATTGGAGTATAATTGCTTTACAATGTTGTGTTAGTTTCTGCTTTATAGCAAAGTGAATCAGCTATACGTATACATATATCCCCATATCTCCTCCCGCTTGCATCTCCCTCCCACCCTACCTATCCCACCCCTCTAGGTGGACACCCTGTGCTATGCGGCTGCTTCCTACTAGCTATCTATTTTACATTTGGTTGTATATATAAGTCCATGCCACTCTCTCACTTCATCTCAGCTTACCCTTCCGCCTCCCCATGCCCTCAACTCCATTCTCTACACCTGCATCTCTATTCCTGTCCTGCCCCTAGGTTCTTCAGAACCTTTTTTTTTTTTTTAAGATTCCATATATATGTGTTAGCATATGGTATTTTCCTGTTTCTGACTTACTTCACTATGTATGACAGACTCTAGGTCCATCCACCTCACTACAGATAACTCAATTTCGTTTCTTTTTATGGCTGGGTAATATTCCATTGTATATATGTGCCACATATTCTTTATCCATTCATCTGTTGATGGACACTTAGCTTGCTTCCATGTCCTGGCTATTGTAAATAGAGCTGCAATGAACATTGTGGTACATGACTCTTTTTGAATTTTGGTTTTCTCAGGGTATATGCCCAGTAGTGGGACTGCTGGGTCATATGGTAGTTCTATTTTTAGTTTTTTAAGGAACCCCCATACTGTTCTCCATAGTGGCTGTATCAATTTACATTCCCACCAGCAGTGCAAGAGTGTTCCCTTTTCTCCACACCCTCTCCAGCATTTATTGTTTGTAGATTTTTTGATGATGGCCATCCTGACCGGTGTTAAATGATACCTCATTGTAGTTTTGATTTGCATTTTTCTAATGATTAGTGATGCTGAGCATCCTTTCATGTGTTTGTTGGCAATCTGTATATCTTCTTTAGAGAAATCTATGTTTAGGTCTTCTGCCCATTTTTGGATTGGATGGTTTCTTTTTTTGATATTGAGCTGCATGGCTGCTTGTAAATTTTGGAGATTAATCCTTTGTCAGTTGTTTCATTTGCAAATATTTTCTCCCATTCTGAGGGTTGTCTTTTGGTCTTGTTTATGGTTTCCTTTGCTGTGCAAAAGCTATTAAGTTTCATTAGGTCCCATTTGTTTATTTTTGTTTTTCTTTCCATTTCTCTAGGAGGTGGGTCAAAAAGGATCTTGCTGTGATTTATGTCATAGAGTGTTCTGCCTATGTTTTCCTCTAAGAGTTTGGTGGTGTCTGGCCTTACATTTAGGTCTCTAATCCATTTTGAGTTTATTTTTGTGTATGGTGTTAGGAAGTGTTCTAATTTCATTCTTTTACATGTAGCTGTCCCGTTTTCCCAGCACCACTTATTGAAGAGGCTGTCTTTTCTCCATTGTATCTTCTTACCTCCTTTACCAAAGATAAGTTCACCATATGTGCGTGGGTTTATCTCTGAGCTTTCTATCCTGTTCCATTGATCTATATTTCTGTTTTTGTGCCAGTACCATAATATCTTGATTACTGTAGCTTTGTAGTATAGTCTGAAGTCAGGGAGCCTGATTCCTCCAGCTCCATTTTTCTTTCTCAAGATTGCTTTGGCTATTCAAGGTCTTTTTTGTGTCCACACAAATTGTGAAATTTTTTGTTCTTGTTCTGTGAAAAATGCCATTGGTAGTTTGATTTGTTGCTAGGTATTTTTTGATTTCCTCTTTGATTTCTTCAGTGATCTCTTGGTTATTAAGTAGTGTATTGTTTAGCCTCCATGGGTTTGTAATTTTTACAGATTTTTTCCTGTAATTGATATCTAGTCTCATAACGTTGTGGTCAGAAAAGATACTTGACATGATTTCAATTTTCTTAAATTTACCAAGGCTTGGTTTGTGACCCAAGATATGATCTATCCTGGAGAATGTTCCATGAGCACTTGAGAAGAAAGTGTATTCTGTTGTTTTTGGATGGAATGTCCTATAAGTATCAATTAAGTCCATCTTGTTTAATGTATAATTTAAAGCTTGTGTTTCCTTATCTATTTTCATTTTGGATGATCTGTCCATTGGTGAAAGTGTGGTGTTAAAGTCCCCTACTACGATTGTGTTACTGTCAATTTCCCCTTTTATGGCTGTAGCATTTGCCTTGTGTATTGATGTGCTTCTGTGTTGGGTGCATAAATATTTACAATTGCTTTATCTTATTCTTGGATTGATTCCTTGATCTGCCCTGGTGTTTGAAAGGAGGATGATAGTCCTTCCTTAACTCCAGCCACGATCCATCACCTGCCATCGATCTCCCTTTCTACTGTGTGACCTTCGGACAGGGTGGAATACAGGGGTCCCCACCCCATGCGAAGGGCCCTTTGGTGTTCCAGAATGTTCATCCAGTTGCCCTTCAGGTCTATCTCCTCTCAGCAACATCGCCCACTTCCTTTCTTCTCCCATCGAGGTGTTTCATTGGAGCCCTTACACCGCAGCTCCTGCCCGCCCACCTGCTCCCTCCTTGAGTGAGCAAGCCAGCCAGAGAGGGGTTACAAGGCTGTGTCCACACAGAAATGTCACAGAGTGAACTTCAGAAGGGCCTGAGAGCCAAACACAGGAGAGGTTGGGGAGAACCCCATAAGGAGGGTGAGGACAGAAAGAGTAAGAGGCTTGAGAGGGTTGGAGAATGGAGGTGGGGGGATGGGGTGGGGGTGGGAAGGCACCCCTCCTGAAGCAGGGAACCCTCCCCCTCTGCTGGCCATCCTCTCTTGATGACCACCTCCCCTGACGGGACACTACCCCGGGACTGTGCAGGCAAACAAGCAAGCCGTCTCCTCTGCCAGATGCCTCCCCACCCCCAACCCCCGGCCTCCCCTCCCTGGGCAAGGCCCTGCATGAATTTATAGTTTGATGCTTGGCCTCCCTCACCTTCCCTCTCTAAACCCTCCCTCACAGCCTCCCCTGTCCAGATTCATTCATGATGAGGTGTTAAGTGGCTTAATGAGTTGCCTCTCTTGAGAAAATTTATACTTTTAAAGAGGCAGCTCCAGCTCGGCTAAGCAAACATTCAACACAAGGGATGCAACATGAAAACTTAGATGCCAGCATTAGGCCAGCAAGGGTGGTAACTGGCTGCTGAAAATCACAGCCCAGAGAATTCTGCCTTCTCTACCCAGCACCTGTGACACCTGTACCTGACACCAGTTCGTTGGCTGACAACTCTTTCTGTATATTCGGTTACCCACCAACCCCCACCCCACCCCAGCCCTCCTTCCTAAAAAATTGCCCTAGCCCTTCTTGGGGGTGGGGTGTGGGAGTGTAAGGCCCTCTTCCACAGCCTCCCATCTATCCCCCCTTTTCTGTCTCTCCCAGTCATGCCATGTTACGGCTAGAAAGCTGCAGCCTCTGAAAACATGTAATGAAATAAGACAAAAAATGGGGTGTCTTGGTTGTTACTTTGATGAGCGTGGCATTCTTCCAATACACAGAACTGCAGAAAGCATTTGAACACATTACATGACCTTCCATCCAGCCAGCCCCTAGGACAACAATATAACTTGCTTGGCCACCCGGATTCCCCTGAAAAAATTTTAGAATTCTGGTCTATGGGCATATTTATGGCCTGCATTCCTTGGAATAGAGAATTGTTATTTTCCATGAGAATTGCAAACATCTTTATGTTTATTTTAAGCTGTCTATTCTCTACATTCGTAATTCTTTAAGTATTATTTATGGCTTATCTGGGACTTAAGAACAAGAAAGAGGCTACTACTCTGAAGTAAATAATGTCATATGTAAAAAGCTCTAGCTGGGTAAAGAAATTGTAAAGCTAAAGAATTTAATTCAGTTTCCAACTCCCTCTGGGCTATGTAACCTTACAAACCCTTTGAGGCAAGTTTCGGAATTCCAGCAGGGTTGACTGGAATATTTTTTTAAAACGTTGCTTGAATTATGTGGGGATGGGGTCCCCAGGATTCCACAGGAGATAGTCCAAGGTTATACTATCATTTTCCCACAAGCAAATGTCTTCTGGATTCAAGAAACAATCCACCTCTAAATGAATGAGTGGTCTCAATCTATTGAAGAATCCCAAGAAGTGAGTTTTTCCCCAACCCAGTTTCTTAATAGAGCACCCATTGCTCGTTATCATCGGAGCTTAAAATTTAAGTTCATTTAATGTTTTCTGTACAGACTTGCTCCAAGATGCCTCTGATGACCTAAATGCTGTGGTCACAATCCACTGTTGTCAGTTATCTGGGAAGCTCCCAACACAGCAAACGGAGGACAAACACAGAATTATTTCAGACAGTCATCTGGAAGGAGAGAAGAGGACTGTCCTGTCTCACAGGGTTGGCGCTGTAATTTGGCATCTGCACTGCAAGCCTAGCTAAGTCACGCTGCCTTGAAAGATGCCTAATGAAGTGGCCAGAAGTGAAACAAAAACAGTTCTGCCCTCCTGTGCCTTGGCTGTGGTTGTGAATACCTCTCTACAGGAGAAGAGCTAAAAATATTTTCAAAGGGATAGTAAGTCCTTGCCGCTGAGCACAAACACATTGCTTACAGTGTATAAGCTACCTTTTACTGTCATAACTCCTGCATCGCTGTTTATGCTGTTATGAGAACAAGGTATATTCTCATACATTATCGTATTCAGTCCTCATGGTAAACCCAGGAGGGCAGGTATCTGACCCTTATTTTACACAGTGGTTATACAAGTTCATACAACTATTAAAATAAAGTGGGGTTTGGAACAATGGATTCTCATTCTGATTCTTGGTTTTGTGCTACTTTTATTACTATGCATTGCTTCCCAGCCTGACTTTGCAGTAATCTCCTTAAAAATCCAGAGTCAGGGGATAGAACTGTTTACCCTACCACTGAGGATAGGGTTAACCAAAAGGCAGAAGAGAGTTGGCCAGATGTGTAAAAACCCTTAAGGGCTGGAGCGAGTTATATTTCTAGATGCTCAGAAGGACAATTTGCCTAAACGAGTGAGTGATTCACTGTCTGTTAGATTATGGGATTCAATACAGATTAGGTGCTGACAGAGAGTTGCAAACTTGGAAACTAATCAAAATAAAACTAATCACTTAGGCTTTCATTTTAAGGCATACATTTTAGGATTCTGCAGGATTTCGTGGTTAAGGGTACTTTCAATCGATGGCTCTTGGGAGGTAGATTGGACAAGTCACAATGGACTGGCCAGATTCAAAGGGGATATGGATCCTATTATTTGCTTCTAATCTTATCTTTATGGTATACAACATAAAACCGAACCTAGGAATTTCCACTAATTCTAACCTAGAAATTTTTACTGCCTGAGACTTTTACATTATTTCAGGCAACTGTATTTTTTTTTTTTTTTTTCTTGCGTTATGCGGGCCTCTCACTGTTGTGGCCTCTCCCATTTGCGGAGCACAGGCTCCGGACGCGCAGGCTCAGCGGCCATGGCTCACGGGCCCAGCCGCTCCGCGGCATGTGGGATCTTCCCGAAACGGGGCACGAACCCGCGTCTCCTGCATCGGCAGGCGGACTCTCAAGCACTGCGCCACCAGGGAAGCCCCAGGCAACTGTATTTTTAACAGAAAAGGTTAAGGCAATTACTTTCTAATAAAAAAAAAATCTTTGTAAAGTATAACATACATACAGAAAATTGCATATCATATGATAGGATATGATAGAATCCTATCATAATTATAGGAGTCAATTTTCACAACTGCACACTCTGTCACCAGCACCCAAGTCAAGAACATTATCAACACTCAGATTTCCCCCTCATCTTTCCTTTAAATCAGCACTCTTCCTGCAAGGGTCACCTCTCTCCTAACTACTAGATTTAGTCCTTCCCTCTGAAATAAACAAACTAAGCTACGGTTAAAATATTTCATTTTGAAACACTTCTCATCTGTGTGAAAGATTAGAAAACCTCAAATCATTACCAATTTACAGCAGACCGCTATGCTAACATCTAGTCGGTATAGTAAAAACACAGAAGACCTATATTCTAAGGCTTTTTATTCTTCATAGAGATCACAGGGGAGAGACTCTGACATGCTGTATTTGGAGACAGTCAGGCCTGACATCTGAATCTTCAAATTTTTCACAGAAAGAATCCTTTTGTAAGATGATAAAGAAAAGTAAATATTTTCAGAACGTTTCAAGAAATTCTTTTGAAATCTCTCCTATAGGAGGTTGGGTCAAGCTCTGCATTTCTATCCATCTTCATTCTTTCTGTCTGTTAAAATCTTGATCTATTGTTCAGCACAAGGATTATTCCCCTGTCAAACCCAGAGCTGCATACGTGTTGTTAGGAAAGTAGTTAGTATTCAAAACACCAGGAGAAGCCCTTTCTAAATTAAATGAAATTTCAGTGTGGTGATATAATACCAAATCAGATTGTCTGATTTTAACAGAGATTTGGTTAAACTCAATTTTATATGTAATTTTCTATTTGTAGAAACTAATAGAAGGAAATTGTAATAGACATGAAAGAGAACAGGAATCTTACAGAGTTTGTCATATTCTACTGTGTATTAAAATGATAACACTGATTTCATGGTCCACTATTTCATTAAATTTTCTGCTGTCATTAATGCTTTTATAATTAAAATAGCCTTAAATTTAATTCAGAACTTACTACATATTTACAGCTTTCTCCTAACACTTGGCAATCAGATTTTAGAGGGTTTTCCCCTTAAAGGGATGTGATTAACCTTTGCCCCAGAGCCTGTATCTGATTTTGGCAGCCCAAAAAACAGGAAAGAAGAGCTTATTTGATGGGAATTTTGCATAAAGTATTTCCTAGTAGGTAGGATTACATATCAAATAAGGCTTAGTGTGTTCTAAGGGATTTTCTTTTGAATTATTAGTCTGTTGGGGGCTATCTTTTCATTGAATGCAACACTGACTCCCAAGATTTTGAAGCTCACATCTTATTATATGTACATGCATGTGTGTCTGTAAAAACATACTATATATAAACATATATATGTGTGTCCCTTCTCTATTCACTGTGATGTTTCCTTTATTATAAATGTTTGTGTATATAGATACATATGTATTTATGTATATTTATGTATGTATATATGTATTTGTATGTATGTGTTATATGTATGTATTTGTGTATATGTACATATATACACACATGTGTATTTGTATGTATATGCATTATATACATATGAATATACACATAGCATATATATCATGTGTACATATGTATACGTACAAATACATATATATACTATATAGATACACAAACATTTGTAATAAAGAAACTATCACAGGTGACTAGAGAAAGGAAACATGGGTTTATATATGGTATGTTTCTATATAGTATGCTTACACATGCACACATACACATACATATAATAAGGTGACTTCTTATAAGTCAAAAGTACTTTTTCCATAAATCATCCCTACATACCATATTTTGGTTGGTGCTGACAGATCTCTTTTATTTATGGTATTAAATAGCTATTATAGTTATTGTCAAGAAGCAGGCAAGGTTTAAGATTGTACACTAATTACAAGCCAATATGCCAGCCTGTTACTCTTTCATGAACACTGGCAGAAGACACAAGAATCCTGGGTCAGAAAAAGAACTTTCCTCTTCATGGTAGAGGCAGTAGCCAGCATGTCAGCATTATGCTCATGTGACTTCTCCATCTCCCCAAGGCATGAAGCAAAGGGCTCAGCCTGGATGATGGCACACACAGTGGGCAGCATTGACAGGAGAGGAATGCTGAGACTGGGGTATTCTCCACTTGAATATTCCACTTGAATAGTGAGCAGAAGGAAGTCTGTTTTTTTCCCTGGGTAGAGATGTTATCTCATCCCTCAAAGTAGCTTACTGCAAACCCAAGCCTGAGAGCTGGCCAGAGTAAAGCATGGCCAGGCCAGGGCCTTGAATTCTTGGCATATCCAGCAAGAATATGCATGGACACTTAGGATTGATGGCGGATTGTCTCTCACAAAAGGTGTATATGAATGTTCTTGGGTTTTAAGTACTTGTCTTATATGTAGCAAACTTACTGAGCTCATACTTTGAATGGCTTTTCAATTGATTCTTTTGGATAAGGTACAATCATTATTTCCCTTGTACACTTTTTTTTTTTTTTAACTTATATGACAGTGTGGTCAAATACCATGGTCAAGGTTACCTAGCTAGTAAATCCCATGTCTGGAATTTAAACCCTGGTATTCCAATTTCAAGCGCTTAATGTTTTCAAAATAAATTTTCTATTTTATTTGAAAATATATTTTTTTATAATAGCATTTACATCACCATGTAGTATTGCCATCATCTGTTTATATATGTGTCTCTGAACTTGGATTCTAAGCTCTTTGAACAGAGGCCGAGTTTATTCATCCTGTCAGCCTTGGCGTTTTGTGCAGAGCCTGGAGTGGGCCAGGATAGATATGGATGAATGGATGGATGGATAGATGAACGGATGGATCAATGGATTGATGGGTCAATGGATTGATGGATATATGACTGCTTCCTTGACCTACATTTTCAGTATACCTAAGAATGCTTCTTTCTTTGTCAAACTTGTTCTAAAGAAATTCTCTGTCTAAATTTCATTAGACTGCTTCTGGATAAACAGAAAGCAATAGCATGAATTTCTAAAGTTGCCTGGCAAATGTGAATAGATTTGTTTGATTTTAATGAAGACTATAATGTTGGATGGGGCTGATAAATGTGAGTCCTCACATTTGCTTTTATTTAATAAAAAAAAAAAATGAAGCAAAGTCAGCATATTTTAAGCACCATAGTCTTAGTTTTTTTTTTTTTTTTTTTTTTTTTTTTGCGGTACCCAGGCCTCTCACCGTTGTGGCCTCTCCCGTTGCGGAGCACAGGCTCCAGACGCGCAGGCTCAGCGGCCATGGCTCACGGACCCAGCCACTCCGCGGCATGTGGGATCTTCCCAGACTGGGGCACAAACCCGTGTCCCCTGCATTGGCAGGAGGACTCTCAACCACTGCGCCACCAGGGAAGCCCTAGTCTTAGCTTTTATTTCCTGATTACACATGACCTTTATATAAAATGAAGACAGAAAGGGCCTGTCCCTCAAAGAGTTTACAATCTGCCTGAGCCTAATGCTGATGTGACTGTCAAGGTGAGTTCTCAGAAATGTACATCTGATCATGTCACTCCTCCCTTTAAGGAGGAAATACACATACATCTTTCAGAAGTTCTGTTTGCCTTCAAGATACAAAGAGCTTGACAAGAAATCAAAGCCTCTTTGATCTGCCCACTTCTCAAAAGCTTTGCCACTTAGCATGACATATCCCCAAACCTAAGCTTCAACAATGTTACAATGATTGGAGTTTCCCAAGCAACTCCAGGCCCCCATGGCTTTGCATACCCTGCTTCTTCCATCTGGAACATCTTTCCATGTGCCACTCCCTGGCCACTATTTAGTCATCTTTCGAGATGCATTTCAAATTTCACATTTCATAGAAAACTTTTCCTGAATACTCCTCATGCGAAACTCACCATACTCATTCTTAAGTCTCCACTGAATATAATCATACTCCATTCTGAGCACCCATAACACTTTGTTGCAATTAGTAATTTGCAAATGTGTGCATTCCTACTGTGTCCAATTCACTGTTTTGTCTCTAGAGTCTAGTACAGAACCTGGCATATGGTAGGTACATGTAACTATTGGTTTCTCTTCCCTGCCCCATCCTTCCCTTCATGGCCAAAGTCTTATATTAGTAAGGGTATTCATGAGCGTTCAACTCTGAGACCTACCTCCTGTGAAAACGCATAAAGAATTGGCATCTTAAAGTAGCTCAATGTGTTCTGTTAATGCTCTTCAGCAACCAGGAAGTCTAAAGAAAAGGCATTATACGTTATATGTGACAACACAGATCCTAGGGGTGTGGGGGGAATGGGTGCCCACGTGTATCACAGGATGTAGAGCATCAGTGACTGCACAAAAGCAGAGCCCATCTTGGGTGGATGCTCTGGTGCGCTTCCATATACCTCCCGGAGTTTGTGGGACAGATGGCTCAGCTGCTGAGTACCTCTCTGGAAATTGCCATCATTCTGAAGGTCATCCCATTTCCTTAGCTCTCTGTAGGATTGGCTGAGGATTTCTGCATTGCCCCAAGGCACTGCCTTTACTCCCTCACTGGGGTGTCTCCTACGAGTACTCCCCAATAAACTTCCTGCTTGAAAGTCTCCATCTCAGAATCTGCTTCCTATAGGAGCCCCACCATAAAACAGAGGGCTTAGAATGTGGTAGAATTTCCCATTTGTGAGCTCATGGAAAGTGCCCTATTTAAAATATTTCTCCCATTGCTTTTTGTTTGGAAGGCTTTGGAATATTTTAAATTCTGTTATCTAAATGCTTCCCGGGAGTGATATCTGAACCTCCTTTTAGCTAAAACAACCAAATGAATGAACAAATGGACCCTATGTTTTCAAACGTTTTGTTTATTTTCTGTTTATCTATTTATCAACAGTATAACTCCAGATCATAACTTCAATTCAACATGAGTGAACCAGTGTTCAGAAAAATGAGCTGAAATACTTACTACCAAAAAAACAAAGAAACATGATTTTTCTTTTGTTGGGTCATGCACTTTTACTGCAAAATAAGTATACAATGTTTAATCCTGGTTTCTTATTCAGTTATTGAAAATAGCACATGGAGTCCCATTACCTTCCTGTGCCCCAAGAATAAAATCTACTCTAATCTCTTCCTTTTAGTCTAAGAAATAAGGAAACTGAGAAAGGAAGGAACAGAAGCCAAAATGATGAGGCTTCACCACCAGGACCTCCATCCGTGATTATCACACCTACAGGTAAACTGAAGTAACCTGCTGATGTAAATGAATATGCTCATGTTCTTTTTAATTAATTAATTAACCTCTCTCTTCTCTGACATAAACTGGTTCTTAATTTAAACCAGCAAAATATCAAGGCCAGAGGATCAGTATCAACCTGTCGACTGGCTTCAACATTTGAAGTGCCAGAAGGAGAACAAAGTCTTCTGCAATGGTTTTATGAAACTGTATTGATAAAGATGGCTTTGAATGAAGGCGCATTTACACTGACACAGCTAATTTAGAGCAAAGCTGTAAGGTAGGCAAACTGTTTTTGGAAGCCTCCACAGCCTTTAAAAAAATTATCCCCTTTACCTTCTTTCTAGAACCTTCATTCTTCCAAAGGACCCAGTACAGATCTGCTACTTTGCCCTTCCTTTCTTCCTAGGAAGACAAATCAGACATAGAAGCATGTCTGGGAGTCTGTAAGAAATACCCAAATCATTCAAATACCTAAAAAGCTTTTTTATAAATACAGATGTAGATTCACATCATTAGATATTCCAACTCCTCCCCAGGTCTGGGGTGAGGCCCTGGAATCTGTATGCTTAACAAGTATCCCAGGGGCTTGGGATGATCAGCTAGATTTGGGAACAACTAATATGTGAATTTCATTCTCATCAAGCATCTAACACTTCATGATTAGCCTTCTTGAAGGATGTGCCTTTTAAGGAGCATCTTAGAGAAAGGCAGTGCTTAACTCAAAGGAATAAATCAGAGTAAAGAGTGGAGAGGATATTTGGGGTAATTGGACAATCCATGTCCAACTTATCAAATCAAACCTCACAGAAATCATCTACTCCATCTGCCTTTTGAGGTCCACTGAGGTTATTTGTGTCTGTCTCAATGTCCAAGATAAAGGAGAAACAGAAGAGAATAGCTGCCTCTCTTCCCTCCCCTGCAGCTCCCTCTTCCTCTTTATCCTCATCCTTTCTTCTTTCCTCTCCCTCATTTCAGAGATTTATGTACTAGTCCTTTCCTTCCTGAAAAAGAAAAACAATCATCACAAGATGCTGTAATTTATAAAGGAATTCAAAGGACAAAATTAAACTAAAGAGCTCAAAATTAAACTGTATACATAAGGACAGGGAACCTAAAATGGCTTGGTTATCAAGGGCTGCCAGAAGAGGTGGCAGCCACTTCCTCATGACTAACCCCAGACAAGTGGCCCCCATTCTCTGAGACTGCGTGCATGTGTCCTCGCTGCCCACACTCTGATACAGGCAAACAGCACTAGGTCCTGGCACCAGGTGTTAAAAATAAACTGGGAGCTCTCCGAGGAAAGACAGTCTTTGCGTGAAGACACACCATGGGGCCTGGCACAGGGAACAATCTCAGTGGACACAACTGGCTCAACCCCCTAACCAGCCCCTGAGAAAAACCCAGCCAGAGTTTGCTGCTTCAGAGCCTTAAAAGGGACGACAAAGAAGCAGTATTGTCAGTTCCCTCTGGGATCGTCACTTTTGTCTCGGGATTTTAAGGAGAGACCAAGCCAGCCCTGATGGGGTTTAGGAGTCAAGCGCCTGTAATTTTCTTGCATTTGACACATGGGTTCAAAAAGAGTCCCCACAATTTTCTGAGGATATTTTTCTCTGCATCTTGAGCTCATGGGTAGTTTAAGGGAAGATTAATCCAAGGGCTTGCTTTACCTTGTTAAAATATTACATTGGAAGACGAGTTTAATGCCCAAGAGTCCTGATGCTCCTCTCTATTAAGCTCTTTAAAGAAATACTTTAAACAGTGAGCAGAGCTGAATATTACAGTTTTCATTTAAGCTCAAGCTTCACTTTATTGTCAAGGTGCTTACAATCAAGGTTAGATGATCCCTGAGGACATTCACACACAGGCTCTGTAATCTACATGTTATCCCGAACTTTTCCAAGGATAGAGAAATGGGAAGGGTCTGTAGGGAGAGGAAAACAGCTGATTTGCCCTACTCTCTCCTCCGCCACACTAAGTGTTCCTTAGAACAGGATAGAACCCAAACTAGCAAATGTTTATGAAGTGCTTATTATGTTAGCACTGTTCTAACGCATGTAAACCAACGATATTATAAGGTGGGTGCTATTGAGAACTCTGTTTTACCAATGAGGAAACTGAGGCAAGAAACCTGCCCAAATAACTTGCCCGGGAGCCACTGAAGTCCACCATGTGGTCATTCAGGGTATCACCATTCATCAGATCTCCCCCAAGGCCCCTCCAGCCTGAAAGACACTACCTAGCTTGCTGTCAGCGTGCCATCCTTCCTTACTGAACTCTAATCTCTTGCCCCTGTGCTCCCTCTTTGATCTCAAAGCCATGTATGATCCAAAGGGAAGTCAACACATCCCAGAAGAAAGAACTTTCCTTGTCTTCAGAAGAAACTGCTCTTTCCC